>NC_141534.1:35780000-36080000 GCF_021556685.1 Rattus norvegicus
AGGGTGACAGTGAACATTAACCATGCTTAGAGATTGTCGTCAGTGTTTGGAGGGGTCACTTCCTGATAAAACCATTGCAACTTGGAAATGCCATGATTTGAAAATGCGAATAACTAGGATATCCTTTTTTAGAAGCAGAACACAAAGGAATCAGTTGTTTTCCTATGATCTCCTAGGTACTCAGTGTTGCTGCTCAGTACTTGTGAACGCATCTCAAGGAAGGCTTGTATCACAGCTCAGCACCCTAAGAAAAGATCAGAATTCAAGAGCAAGGGAATGATTTCTGTGAATGCCTGCTGACATCACACCATCAGTTTAAATTTTTCACCAGTCAGGTAGAACAGCACAGCTAGGGAGGTGCCCTTGTGCTGAGCAGACAGACAAAGTGTGATGGTTTGTATATGCTGGGCCTAGGGATTGGCACTATTAGAAGGTGTGGCCCTGTTGGAGTAGGTGTACCCTTATTGGAGTAGGTATGTCACTGTGAGTGTGGACTATAAGACCCTCATCTTAGTTGCCTGGAAGCCAATATTCTATTAGCAGCCTTCAGATGTAGAACTCTCAGCTCCTCCTGCACCATGCCTGCCTGGATGCTGCCATGTTCCCACCTTGATGATAATGGACTGAACCTCTGAACCTGCAAGCAAGCCCCAATTAAATGTTGTCCTTATAAGAGTTGCCTTGGTCATAGTGTCTGTTCACAGCAGTAAAACCCTAAGACACAAGGTATAGAAAGGTATAGATCAGGGACCATTGTGTCCTTGCACATGATGCCAGAGTATGGCGAATGACAAACAAGGCACAATGAGAGGCCAAAAGACAGAAACTTGGCTCATGGTGGCCATACAGGAGCCAAGCCAGGTCACTGGGCTGAGCTCTGTGACAAGCTGTAGCTGTGGTGAGGGAAGTGATGATTTTCAGTATTGAAGGCAAAAGAGAGAGTGAGTCATTTGTGTCCATGATGGAGAAACACAGAGAAAAAGCAGTGAAGCTGTAGACAAAGGAAATAAGGAACTGGTCATGAGGTTGTAGTCAGCAGGAAAAAGAGATGGGACACAAGGAGGCTCCAACTCACTCCCTGATCAGGATCTGGTAGCATTAGTGGCCTTCAAGAAGTTTCTGCAAAGCTTGGAGGATGACAGCTGGACATGGAATGGAAGGAAATTAGCAAAAAGGATTTGGTGTGTATTAGTCCTTGGAGATGCCATAGACTGAAGGACAGAAGCAAGCATGGAGTTATACTGTGGTCTCATGGCTCTTTGTAAGCTTACCGGAAGGAGCAAAAGATAGTCAGATATGGAATGCATGCCATCCAGTCTACAGTGTTAAGGTCACATGTGACCAGAATGTGACCATGAGAAGATGGTGGGTGGATTCATGCAGGGTAGGGGGATGCTGCACGGAGGGATTTGTGCTGTCTTCTGTTTCATAGTTGAGAGCTATTGAGTCATGAGTGTAAGGGATGCTATGACAGTAGGACTGATGATAGAAAGGATTAGGTCAGCAGACCCTGTTAGGACGGTTGGTTTCAAAGCACAAAGAATGTTTCTGATTTCAGCCATGCCCAAAAGACAGTGTTCTCAAACTCAAGTACATTTTCTCTAGGGAAAGGTGGGTTGCAGTGAAAAGGAAAGATTGGCTTGGTACAAATCTCCATGTTGGCCAGGGTCATAGACACCACAGACACATTTTTAAGTGGTCATTCCACATTCAGGCCAGAGATTTCAGGAGACTCATCTGGAGCCAACTAGTTCAGAGGGAAGTGCCCTTAGTGTGTCCCTAAACTTCGCATGCAGTTGTCTGTGTCTCTGTAGTGCACTGGGTACACACAGAGCCACAGGACAGGAGAATAGGAAACGAATGAGTTGCAGACTCCTCATGAAAGGTACCTTTTCACGTTGGCAAGTCCAGTGAGACATTTCCTTCCTGCCCTGTTTTACCTCCATCTTGGGTTCTGTCAATCCAGTTTCATCAAGGTGCTACAATCCATGATGAATGGGTCATGAAAATGCTTAGCACCTTTCTGTGACCTCTATGTCTTTTTCCAAATCTAGAGTTCCTGGTAAGATCAGAATCTGTAAGTGCTTGGCCTCTCCTGTCTCTCTGCTTTCAAGTCTCTACCTCCCATCATTCCACATACCTGTCCATTACTGTTAAGTTTGTTTTAGATATTCTCAAAGACATCACTCAGATAGTGCCATCATTAATCTATCCTCTTGAGCATGAGCTGGATCATACTGGCAGACACTTGGGTAAGACCATAGGGAGCTGACTCATGTTGTACATCTTGAATTCACCTGGAATTTAAGCAAGCATACATAATCTGAAGGGGCTGACTTTTTTTTCTAAAAGCAGTTCATGAAATTGCTTTTTTTTTCTGTTTGGGAGTAGTCCAAAGGCAGTTTCAGTGAATTATTTAGCCAGTCTGTGGAGATTTCACTCATTTTAGAAGAAGGCATAATCATGAAAAAAGATGACTGAATTTATAAAATGTTCTTTCATGCCTACCAAATGTGAGTGTTCATTCTGTGTGTGGTAGTGCATGGCAAGTGTCTATTACTCTGCAAGGATGCTGAAGCTCTGTGGTGCTGGCTTTTCTGAGCATGAAGAAGGCCCTGGATTCAATCTTAAGAATTGGACCCAAACTGGAAAATGAAATATGAGACAATATATTATTCTTTTATCAGAGACATGGTACAAGGCTAAAAGGTTGTCAAGAGAGCTGAAAAAAAATTAAAAAAATATTCAGTAGACATGCTTTTGAGAGAAAATGTTAAAAAATACAAATAGTGCCCAGATTAGTCTATTTTATGTTGCAATCACAAAGTACCCAAGACTGGGTATTTTATTCAGAACAGAGATGAATCGAGAAGCAGGTGTTGGAAGTTCAGGGTATAATGCTGACTCAGTTCCACTCTAGTGAGGATCGCAAAATGGAGGACGGCATTTCAAAGTCACATGGAAATAACCAGAAGCAGGTAGACTCTTGAGGAACCAGTCACATTCTATCATAGCAACTTTCTCTCAAGAACCATTATGAACCCACAATCACCTTAATGTCTCTGGCGAGAAATATTTTAATGAATAAACAATTCAAGATAAAGCCCATATCTTAAAGGTTTGATCAAGATTCAGTATCATCAGGGTTGGGGATTTAGCTCAGGGGTAGAGTGCTTGCCTAGCAAGTGCAAGGCCCTGGGTTCGGTCCCCAGCTCCGAAAAAAAAGATTCAATATCATCATACTGAGAACCATGTTCCAACACATTAGCCATTGGGGGACACACTCAAACCATATCCAAATCCATTATATGACACAAACAAATATCTATTCTTCTCAGATAAAGGCATAGTGATTGACCAAAGTAATTATCTCATCAAATTCCAAATTGGTGATCTAAGAGTTTGATTGAGATTACTTACAAGTGTATGAGTAAGGGGTTGCTCACAAGAGTAGAGACAACTCAAAGGCAGCTGCATCACAGAAATCCCACTCTGGCCTCCATGACTGCTCATGAAAGCTACTTCTCTGGAGCTCCCTGCATGGCTGGCAGGCAGCCTGACAGGTCTGAAAGTTTTGCCAGTGCACATTACAGCATTGGGGGAGGAAGAAACTTTGTGAGTTTTGAAAGTTTCAGGGAGTTCCTGAGATGTGTGAGTTATTCACTTCCTGAATTTTAATGAGCCTTCATCTAGGATGGGATGTCTCGATTCAGAAGAAATTACTGCAAAACTAAGTCATAGCAATGATTTAATGATCAATAATTTTATGATTAATTAAAAAGCTACTGTTTTCAGTGTGTTGAAACTCAAGGGTCAGTATGATGAGAGGGCAGGTGGATGACTGACACATACTGTTGGTGGGTGAACAGATGAATGTAAACTTAGTGGGTTGCACACACATAGCATCCACTTTGCACTATCTAAGTGTGGATTAGTGGACCAAGGGCTATAATACAACACTGACACACTTATTTTTCCTTTTTTTAAAAAAGTAGCTGTGGTTCTGTGGCAAAGTTACACTCAAATTTATTTGTAACTGCTCAAGGTGGTGCAAAATGAGTGGCTGCTCTTGGCATTTTGAATTTTAGCATCAAAACTTCTTTGGTGAGACTTCTTGGTTATCAAATATTAAATGGTCAGCCCTAAATATATACATACAAGTAATATTATATTGACCAAGCAGGTTGTATTAATATATTTAGTAATCTGTGTATATCTATACATGCACACAAATATACATATATAATAATAATTGTTTTAAAAAGAGGCCATAAATTTCAAAGCGAGAAAGTGGGGTATAAATAGGAGGGTTTAGAAGGAGAAAGAAGAGGAATTTTTGTAATTTTATTTTAATTTTTAAAAATTATAATGTAAAATTAAAGGCTTATTTGGAAGTGATTTTTAGAAAGAGGGTAAAAAAGTTAATTTTCCTTACTTGTTCTCTTGCTGTTTTCTTCATGCATAGTCCTTTTTTCACTGTCATAGCAGTTTACAAATGTTATGAAAGCCTTATTATGTACAATTCTATACTGATAATAATGGAAATTTAAGCAAGAAATGGCATTTAATGGAATATAAATTACTTAAAACAATTAAGGAAGCAGAAATAGCGAATAACCATTTTAGAAATTTAGAAAAAGAAAAGTCTCTTCATTCTCCTTTAAAAGTACATTTCAAATAAGATAGAACTATTTCAGTTTTCTCTTTCCCTTTTCTGCCTTTATTCCCACCCAGGTAGGGCCTACAACCCTCCCAGGCTCCACCTCTCAAACAACCTCTCTCTATTGTTATGATTACATAGCCTCTCCCAGCCATGAAACCCCTAGTGGTTTTCTATTACAAAATGGCCAGCCTTGAAACTAGATATATAGACAACAAACATGGACTCAAAAGTCTGTATTTATATATTTATGCATATATATATATATCTATACGTATACATGTATGTAACAATTATAATCAAGCACTTGTTAAAAAGAACCTGTGTGTCAGAAGCACTTGCCTTAAGTCTGCATGGTATTATAGCGTGTACCGTATTGAGAAATAAAAAAAGAAAAATCTCTTCAACACTTTTTTTTTGATCTTTACACCATCCTAATATTACAACTAGATAAAGCCAACAGAGCAAATGTATTGTAAAAATATTTAAAAAAAAATTCTGGTGTGGGGTTCCTTCCCACCTTAGATCATTTATGTTCCTGGATCAAAGACACACACACACACACACACACACACACACACACACACACACACACAACCTTATTTTTAATATGTCTTATGCAGCACAGTAGCTGGGCAACTGCTTATCCTCTATGCTATTAGAAACTACTTTCCTACTGATAATTCTGAGTTACAACTTAGTAATTTCTGTGTTTCATCTTGGCTGTTGTTGACCCAGTTGAGCAGTCCTCTGGGTCATGTTCTCTTGGATCTATGTCTCTTCTTCCCAGCTATTGGCTGCTGGCATCTTTATTTACCAATCAGAGTTAACTGGGGGCAGGGTCCCTCAGGCTATGTACAGACTCCAAATCCTGAAGGCCCACACTTAGCATTACAATAAACAGTAAAAGACAAAACCTCCACACAAATGTACCCCTATTTATGGAAAGTATAGCAATGGTGGCTAATACCTGGGTTTCTATTATCTCATTAACTGTAATATAAGCTCTTTGTAGGTGTGGTGGTTTGAATGGATATGATTCCTGTAGACTCATATATTTGAATACTTGGGTCATGGAGAGTGGCACTATTAGGAAGTGTGGAGGAAGTGTGTCATTCTGGGGGCAGGCTTTGATGCTCAAGATCCACCCCAAGTAGAACAGAGTCTTCTGCTGCTGCCTGCAAATCAACATGTAGAATTCTCAGTTTCTTCTCCAGCACTATCTTTAACTGCATGCTGCCATGCTCCCCACCATGATGATAATGGATTAAACCTCTGAATCTGTAAGCCAGCTCCAATTAATTGTCTTTTATAAGAGTCGCTGTGGTCATGGTTGTTTCACAGTAATGAAACCCTAAGTAAGACACAGGGTATCAGTGCCTGACAGAAAATGGCTACTTGGAGGGTTGATGGAGTAAATGGATAAGCTCTGAACCAAAACTATGAGGTAGATACTGCCAGTGTTTCCCAATAGGAAAGGAAAGGAGAAATGATATAGTTATAATCTCAGAAAAAGAAAAGAATGTATAACAGGTCTATAGAGATTAAAACATTTTTCCAGGAACTATGTAGAATGTGTTCTGGACTGGAAAGAAATTTCAACAGCTGAAAATAGAACATTGTTACATTCTTTTAAAATCTTAAATCTCAAAGGGTAAAACTAAATAGTTATTTTGGTATATATACCATCAGAATAATTCCTATAATTTAAGTCCAATTTCTAATGGGTACATTCTTAGTAAATAATCTTTTTAAAAAATACCTTGCTATTTTATAAAAAAGTAGTAAAGAAGAGTTAACTGTGTTATAAAAATAACATTCTCTAAATTGAAATTCTCATTAGAATGAACATGAAAAAGGATGTGAGCCATCACCATGTTAGACTTTGTTGTACTCCACTGACTGACTGAGCAATGGGATAAATTAGAATTTTTATAGAGAGCAGCATATGGACAAGTTAACTTTAATTGTAGCTTTTATACCTGACCTAGAAATATAATAATGACCTTTTTATGAACCTGTGTGAAATGTAATACTTAATCTCTCAGCTGAGAATATTAATACATTGCACATTACACATTTGTTAAGTAGAGTGGATAATGCACATGGGATGCCTCTGTTAGAGCAGTGCGCAGAGAGTACACACTTGGTAAGTAATACCTTCCTGAACGTAGAGACGCTCTCATGAGAACAGTAGAATTAGTGAAGAGAGTCTGTGTATCAGTATTTTGAGTGCTGGCATTGACTGACTTCAGTATACAAGTAGAAAGGAAGCCATATAATTGGATGACAGACATAGGGATATATTGTTATGCCGATATGTTCAGAATGGTATATCCAAGAATAAGGGAATTAGCACAAAAAGGACTCAGAGTTGCTTGGGAAACAAAACCGCTAGCCAAAGGATGCGTTGAGAGGAAATGCTAATTCTAAAGACACAGAACATACTGTAATGTTCAACATTGTTTGACAGCATGTCAAATTTTCTTTCTATAAACTGAGTCTAAACTGAGTACTTTATCACTCAAAGTAAACTTATAGATATGGGGAAATTGTTCACTTGTTGCAGAGATTTTTGAACATTCCAGACATGAAGGTCCAAAAGGATTAGGTGACGTAGATCTCCACACAACTACTTGTTTCTTTTCTATTAGATGTAGTAATGCTCTAATAATGAGAAGGGTTGGGCTACCAGAATAAAAGCAGATAGACAACTGGACAGAAATCATTGAAAGATACCTATATCTCTTCAAAATGTTTGGAAATAAATCTGAACTTTTAAAACAGAAGCCAGCCAACACTTTGGGGATGAAGCCAGGAGGTTAATATCTGGTGTTAATATTCCTACCAAGGTGGCCTCATAATCTCAATATATCCCCTGAAAGAAGAACTCACATCCTCAAAGAGAACAAATGAACAAATGAAGATCGTGTAATCATCCCAAAAACAAAGTCCCGGAGTCCAACCTGAGTAGAATTTGAGAAGTACTGCACAGAATGGAGGAGAAGATGAAGACTATTCAGGGGAGAAAAATAACACAATTACTCCAAATGTTGGGACACAGCTGTATAACTCCCTCCAAAAACTAAGGTACACTGTGGAAGATGGAGTTGAATGATTGTAAGAGCCAGGTGATGAAGAGCTACGTGGTGAAAAGTCTTTTGGACATAACAAGGCCATTACAGTGATTGGCTCACTACATCCCTGATGAGCTGCTGGACTCACTACAGCCATGGTGAACTGCTGACTCACTACAGCCATGGTGAGCTGCTGACTCACTATAGCCATGGTGAGCTGATGAACTCACTCCAGCTATAGTGAGCTGCTGGACTCACTACAGCCATGGTGAGCTGCTGACTCACTACAGGCATGGTGAGCTGCTGACTCACTACAGCCATGGTGAGCTGCTGGACTCACTACAGCCATGGTGAGCTGCTGACTCACTACAGCTATAGTGAGCTGCTGACTCACTAAGCCATGGTGAGTTGCTGGACTCACTACAGCCATGGTGAGCTGCACAAGATTGAGCACATCATTGTTAATATATTATGGGTGAGGAGGGACCTATGTGGCCGACCCCCTCCCCTAAACACTGTGAGTAGTTAATGATTGCTAGGTCAGGGGGTTCCACTCTATTAAGTCTGTGGCCACTGATAAGCTGTCATGCTTCAGTAAGTATCCCTCCCCCTCGCATATGCACATAATGCTGGGGCAAGCAACTCTTCTTCAACCCAGAGAGTCACAAAGAGAAGGCATGAAAGTAAGAGGGACACTTGAGAAGGGTCTTGACAGGAAAAGGGGGGGTGTAAAAGACAGGAGTGAAGGAGAAAGGACTAAAATTTATCATGTAGTATAGGAAACTGTCAAAGAATAACAGTGATTTAACAAAAAGATAAATTTGTTTCCAGAAAGGGAAAGGAAGACTAACTGGATAGGAAAATCCTATGTCAGAGCACTGACTCAGGGCAAATTTACAGGAAGCAACTGAGAAGTTACAGGGTGGGAGTGTTGAGCAGTCTCACAAAGGAGCTGTTGCCTGGCAAGGAAGGACAAAAAGAGAGAACAAACTCACTAAATGCATAATGCGGAGAAGCATGGAAATGGAATGTAGTCACGCTGAAACAAAATAACAAAAATTAGGACTCACTCTCTGCTTCCTCTGAAGAATTCGTTGATTGGGAAATGTATGCTGCACGTAGACAGTACCTTATTCCTGCTCATATGGGCTTGCACTGTTTCCTCATGAGATGGACAGGACGTGGCATCATCTGTGCAAAACTCCTATAAGGACCAATAGGAAGGTACAAACAGGAAACCTCACAAAGCAAATGCAGCGTGAGGTCAAGCTAAAGCTCCGTCTTAAGAAATGCATTCAGATAAATTATAAAGCTTCATGTGCTTCATGTTAGTCAGCTGGGTCTATAGTTCAGCTGCATGAGTACTTGCTTTCCAAGAGGCCGTAGGGGCTATCTTTAGCAAGGCATATGATGAGGTGTTCAGAGTTGTCCATGGCTGCCTAGTGAATTTAAGTCTGACCTGGGCTACATGAAACTGTCATATTAGTCATCCAAAACCTCAGAAGAATATTGATTAAAAAGTCAGGAGTTAAAAAGTGGCTAATCTCAGGGAAGATTAGAAGATAGCCACACAGGTACATAAGATAAAACAAATCTCACAGAGATGGGATGAAAGACAAGGACTAGAAATTAGCTACAAGAACAAAGGTAATACAATAGAGAGATTAAATGGATTGGACACACATGTGTATATTGTATTGCATATTACATTGTACTGCTTTTATTTTCTTGGATTCATATCATATAGCAGCTGAATTATATCAACGAAAGTCATGAAACAGTCCTAAAATTTAAAAATGCAAAATGGGATTTGCACTAAAAATGCAAAAAATAAATACAAATGAGAAATTTGAAAAAAAACAATTAAATCTTTAATCTGTACATTCAAGGTCTCATTGAAACCCAAGGAAAGTAGCCTGAAGTAGCCTTGCCAATACATTCCTAGTTACTAATATTTTAAAGGTGAGAAAAGTCTTCAGAGATTTAATAAAAGTAACTCACTAGTTGCATAAGAGATGAAATATGACTGAGGGTGTGTGTTTTATAGTAGTCTACCAAGCAAGAGAGATTTCCCATGATCTCATAGTTTACTTCTCAGCCAGACTGTTTCCAAGAATCAAGGACTCAAGGATGTCGTACTTGTGTATACACTGTACAGTCTTCATGACTACCTCTCAAGGACTTTGGGAAGATAGATAACTTGTTCTTGAAAGTGCTCAAGATCCCACTTGCTTTGGTAAATAACACATTGCTCACAAAAAAGACAAGCAAACAAAAGTGAAGATCTACAAGAAGTAAACCAAGCAATATCTTCCTCGCAAAGATCCCTTTGATTTTGAGTTTGTCTTTCGTTTTCCCTGGAACCTACTTCAAGTAGCATCATAGCAAAGGACAAGATTTGTCCAGGAGGTGACGGAAAGTTAAAACAGAACGAGTGATGGGGTGTGTCCTGAATCAATTGCACCTTGAAGAGCACCCAGGAAGTCTGGAAGTACGGCAAAGCCTCAGTACTTTCCAGGACATCATTAATATTTAAACAATGAAGAGTGCAGTAAGCTTCTGTACTTCCAAGTGTTAAATATCCTGACCAAACTAATAAAACTTAAAAATGGAAAATGTGTTGACATGGATATAAAGCAAATCAAGAGTACATATAATAACATTTTACCATAAAAACTGGTTTAACTAGTTAGAAAATATGCTAAAGTTTACCACAGTTCAACACATGCAGAATCTTGCTCAGAAGTGTCAGTCATTAATCAAAATATATATGCAAGAACGTCCTTAGCAGCATTTGAAATAACCGCTTAGCTCTGTGTCTGTATATCAATCTTACTTTGTGACTGTGTCCATTTGACATAGCTGTTTCTGTAAGACGTTAGTTGGTTTGTTTCTGAGAAAAAAAAATCAAAGCTGGGAGAGTTTGAACACCCAAATGAACAAGATAGTGTTGTATTATAATCCATACTGTAAAGGGCTAACTCATAAATCTTCACAATTGTAAGAATTGTGTGTCTTCATAAGTAACTTCAGGGGAGGTCACATTGTGCCTGTGATAGAATTCCGGATGGCTTATATAAATCTCTGTTGTTATGGAAGGAGAGCTGGCTTCAAATTCTTCCAGTGTGCTGCACAAACATCCGCCTTCTGAAGACTGCAGAGTAGAAAGTGAAAAATGAGAAAGTTGGGCAGCATCCTGTCTGATGTTACTTATCCATCATCCAAGGTCACTAACAGCAGTGTATGTCACACTGACAACTCTTGGTGTGATAGGACTTGACAGGATCCCTCTTCTTCAGGGGTCCTTTTGCAGTAAATCTCCAACCCCAATAAGCCCGTGCAAAAACCACACAACTCAGTTATTACATTTATAATGTGTATGCCTAGATCGGGCAGATCTACCACTACACTACTCTATTCCCTAGCTATGAGTTCCCTTGCTACTTGTCGCTTTTCCAAGCCATGTGGCTCTGCTCTATCTTCCTTCCTCCCTCTCTAAGACCTCTAGACCCACCTTTTCCTTCCACTGCCCAATCACAGGCTCTAGCCTTTATTAGACCAGTATGAATGGGGCAGATGTGCACATGACATCACCTGAGTATGTAACCCACTCCTCCTCAGGGCAGCCCCTCTTGAGGAAGCAGAATCAGCCTCAGAGTACAAACAGCAGCAGGGTACAAAGTCATGAGGAATGCCTCAGACAAATTTCAGTGGAAGAACATTCTGTTATGTTTTTCATACTGTCAAGATAAAAGATAACTAAGCTGGAGGCCTCAAGAGTGTTCGAGGACTAAGCAGCATTCTATGACAGAAAAGGATGTGAGGTGAGAGGGAACTCTGAGTGAAGCATGAGCATTAATTAGTGGTGACATATCAATGCTGGCTTTTGAAGCATGACAGGTGCACCTGCTAGTATAAGGTGTTAACAGGGGAAGGGGATGATGGGTATGTACATCTATGTTACCTTTGTTTTTTTATTTTGTCACTTGAAAGATTACTTTAAAAATACATGATTAAAATATTTGGTTAAAAATATTTTTAAAAGAAATGAGACAGAGACTCCTTTTTGAACCCAAATGTTAAAAACTGAGAGGATGTTATCATATAAGAGAAAAATAGAAACCCCATAGAGCAGGGATTCTCCACAAGTTATTCTTGGTCATGGTGTTTTATCACTGTAATAGTGACCCTAACTAAAACACCCACTTTCATCAGCAGAGAGTAAGATGATACAAGAAAATATGGACTCTTAAGGACAGGGTAAGGCTCCAAAAGTCAATGGACCAATGAGTAAGCCTATAAGGAAAAGTAAAGTTAATAAAAATCTAAGCCAAGTCGGTCTTAGAGTTACATATTAAATGATACCCACTAATAGAGATTATGTGTTCATTAGAGTTAAAGTGAAAATGTATTCATTTGAAGTAAAATGATACTTTGAGATAATGGTCACACTTAGCACTCAGTTCCTGGCTTCTAAATATTCATCCCCTTAATGAAGTGAAGGTCTCTAGGCAATGATTCATTCTAATTCACAGGTGGGAAAGGCCCAGTTTGAAAATCATCCGCCTATACTTAATGACTAGACATCTCGGAAGTGTGCCTAGACTCTGAGGTCATCAGGAATAGAGGTTAGAATGATGTAGGTGTAGGGTGTAGGACATGTTACCCGATGTGATGCATATTCTTTTAGATGACTTCCTCTCCCTCCTCTTCTTCCTCCTTCTCCTTTTTCCTTCTCTCTTCTTCTTCATCATCTTCTTTTGTTAACAGTAATAATTACATGATTAAATAATTTAAATCCCCTCAAAGTAACTATCTACCTTTCCTTTCCTTCCCGGGCTTACTGTTAGGATTTCTGACATGATCTTTAGTATTTCATTATCATTTGCTTCCACATGAAGGAAGATGGACACACAAGCTAGCAGACAACTGGCTAGTCTCACCTGTCAATCTCAATCAAAGTGGCACAGCCTCAAAGATGTAGGCGAACTTCTAGTCCCAATATGGAACATGGATGTTGCTACTCAACAACAACAAAAAAATGCATTATTAGGATGTCAATATTTTGTAGTTCAAATTATTGATATTTTAAATCAGTAACTTAAACTTACATTTAAAGAAAATCGTATTATATGGTTTGGGAAGAAGTTAGTTTAGTTTGATGTAGAATACAAAGTAAAAAATTTTCCCAAAAATCTGGTGGCTAGTGGCTAGATGAAGTTACGTAAGAGATACTTACACTTTCTTTACTAGAACAAGGTAAGATCTGATACCCCACCCAAAAATTATTAAATAACTTCAACTTCTCTTCTACAGAAAGAAAATGGTTGAGGGAAAATTGAGTGTGAACTTCAAAAGTAATGTTCTCAAACTGTCCTTCAGCCTGCTTTGGCTGTTTGTGCTGCCACTGCCTTCCAAGTAACATGGCTCTCTTGCTGGCCTCCTGACAGCATGAACCTGATGTCAAATAGACAATGCATGGCCTAACCACAGGCAGAGCAGAGCCTGGCAATTGTCCTGGTTGGTTTTCTGTGAGTTTAAGACAAGCTGGTGTCATCTGAAAAGATGATCCTCAGTTGAGAATAGGCCTCCATCAGATTGGCCAGTAGGCAAGCCTGTGTGACACTTTCCTGATTGTGACCGATCTGGGAGAACCAGCCCACTAGGGTGGCATCACTCCCGTGAGGTGGTCCTGGGGGGTATACAAAGCTGGTTGAGCAAGGCGGTAAGCAGTGTTTCTCTATAGCTTTTGTTCAGTTCCTGCTTCCATGTTCCTACATTAAATTCCTGCTCCAACTTCCTTTAAAGGCACAGTGTGATCCACAAATCAAAATAAACCCTTTCCTCTCCAAGTTGCCTTTGGTCTTGTCTTTTTTGTTGTCATTGTTTTTTGTGTCACTCTTGATTTTATTTTTATTTATTTATTTTATTTATTAATCATTCCATTCATTTACATCTCAAATAATATCCCACTTCCCAGTTACCCCTCCACAAGCCCCCCATGCCACAACCTCCTTCTCCTCCCTCTGCTTTGCCTCTGTGAGGGTGCTCACCCACCTACCCTCTCCCACCTCACCCCTCCAGGAATTCCCTATGCTGGGGCATCAAATCTCCATAAGACTAAGGTCCTCTCTTCCCATTGATGTCAGAGAAGGCCATCCTCAGCTACCTATGTATCTGGAGCCATGGATCCCTCCCTGTACACTCCTTTGTTGGTGGTCTAGTCCCTGGTAGCACTGGGTGGTCCAGCTAGCTGATGTTCTTCCTATGAGGTTGCAATCCCCCTCAGCTCAAACCCAACACTGATGTTATTGCTAACAGGCACTTGGTGACAGGAACCTGGTATGGCTGATCCTTGGGAGGTTCAGCCAGCAACTGACCAATGCAGATGTGTATGCTTGGAGCCAACCATCAGACTGAGCTCAGGGACCCTGGTGGGGGATCTAGTGGAAGGACTGATCGTTGTCTTTATCACAGCAACAGGAGGACAAACTAGAACAGAGATTAGAGGATCCACTATGAAATTTTCTACTTTGAGGACTTGTATTGAAGAAAACCCCGTGTGTGGTTCCCCCATAGATTTATCTATCAGACTATTAGAAGCCGTTCTGGTAAGTATAAATTGCCCTGCTTCCTCCTGACTTTACCAACAGGATGGTTGACACAATTAAAATAACCCTGTACTTGAAAGCAAGAGAAGCAAAGTCTCTTTTTGCATAAAAAACAGGATCTGGCCACTTTGTCCCATCTTCCTGGGATACTCTCTTCATGGGCATGGCTTTTGCATCTTTCGGTTCCTGGGAGCTGCCTAGATAAAGCTAGCAGGTAAAGCTTGGTGGTTGTTGCAGCTGCCTGGCTCTCTGGGCCCCTCTGGGTCACCAGCTCCATAGGACTGAGGCTCACTTCCCTTTGTTCCTCATGCAGCGTGAGTGCAGTCAGGTATGTAGTAGTGGCTTATTTCATAATGACACCTGATGCTCCTGGACCACGTTTTTGCACACAGAACTCATTTATCCTTTATCCTTTCCCTGTCAATTCATGGCAATGTTACAGGCACGTTCACTGCCTTCGAGCTCTGCTCTGAACATTTAAAAAGTCCTGAAAAGTGTGCAGTGAGTTATGCAGTACAATACTGAGCAATTAAAGTTCATCACCCACAACAGATGCACACATAAAAGTTTATAAGTGGTAATAAGAAAGCAATCTCTGGCCTTCCTTTGCTTCTGCTCGTCTGTTCTGATAATTATTAGTATATATGGACTTTTAGAAAGACAGGGGAGCCTAAACCATGTCAGTTCAGTGGCCTGTTATGCTGATGGTCGGATAGGAGGTCGGATTCAGAGTGCAGACCCTACCCCTACTCCCAAGGGCTTCGTGTCTGGTTCAGTCCATGCAGTAAATAGTGGAACCTCTGGACTCTCACATAGTCATTTAGGTTGATGCGTATTAGCATTTGGAGGAAGGAAGCATACTGGAGTAAAAATGTTTTCACAGCAGAGGGATCTGAGGGTACCACACATTCCAGGAGCAAGTTGGCTGGATACCTGGCTCAGTAAACCAAGGAAGCAAGGCACAATCCTATAGAACTTACTCTCTTTTTTCAAGTTAAGGTGGTAGTGCATGGTGTGTGTGTGGGGGGGGGGGGTCTCGTAACTGTTTAAAAGAGTCAATGATTACACTGTTCCTTGTCTCCTCTTCAGCACTGAGAGTGTTCTCCCATGACCCCAGCCAGTACACAGAGTATACAGCTGCAGTTTGTGTTGTGCTCATGATGAAGGAAGGAGACCCATTTCATTTTTGTGACTGTGGCAATCTCAACTCATTCTGTTCTCACTAGGTGTTTTTCCCAACTCCTGGGACTCACTGCAGTGCCTGATGTAGATGCCTCGGGGTGTGTGTGTGTGTGTGTGTGTGTGTGTGTGTGTGTGTATGTCTATGTGTGTGTACACATATGTGTGCCTGCATGTGTGTATGGATGCATGTGTGTGTATATGAATATGTATTTTTGTGTGTGTGCATGTGTCTGTGCATGTGTGTCTCTGTGTATGTATATGTATGTGTGTGTGTCTTTGTGTGTATGCATGTGTATATTTGTGTATGCATGTATCCATGGCTATTTGAACAACTTTGCTTATTAAATAACAAAGTTGAAATAAATTGTGATCAATAAAAATAAGTGAACAGAAAACACAGTATCAGACTTCATAGGAAAAGTTGAAATTTTTTTATTGAACTTTTTAAAATATCTGTATTTTCAAAGAAATGAATTTGCCAAAATTCTGAGTGTGAAATCTTCCTGTGTTGTGTGGTCTATACTGCCCTCTGGAACAAATTGCCTATGCAAACAGGAATTAATGTATGCTTATAAATATTTAGCTAATAATATGCATTATTTAGCCCGAGTAAATGTGGTGCTGTCTGCTCCTGGAAGTGAGTCTAAAACAGAGTTGTGCCTGTGGAAGTAAGCCATTCGTTATGTATTTGCATGCTGCTGATCTCCAAACTTCATTTCTTTAATACCTTTAACTACATTTCATACATGTCATAAAATGACAAACCTAAATTGTCAAAATGAAAGCATAGAATACTGAATAGAGAGACACCATCCTGTGTGTTGTGGGTTTTGATCGAAATATGGAGGTTGTTGTGTGTAAGATGAGCACCAGATCCCTTGGTATGAGGTGTGTGCTCTGAAAGCTGCCAGTTTTTTTCTAAGGAGAGAGCACAGCAGTCTGGGCACCTCCACAGAATGCGGATTGGACAGAGCCCAGTGCTGAGTAGGAAGCAACTGTGTCATTCAAGAAAGCTTCATCCAGTCAATGTTAAAATAATCTGTCTTACAGCTCAGGGATATGTATGCATTCTGTCTGGTGAGGTTTTCCTTGTTTGAGATAAAGGAAAAAGCAAAACAAGGCGTGTAGAGCTCGGTGGATCTTGCTGGAGAGATTCCACTGTGGAATGCACCCCTCTGGCCTATAGGGATTATGGGGTGCTGGAGACATAGACTAAACTGGAATCCCAAAGCAATACTTGTTTTTAGATGAATAATTCACTCATTTTCCCAGCATGATTTTTCTCATGTGAAGCACTGGCCTTTCAGATTAAGTAAATACAGTGTTTCAAAAGAATATAGACATGAATATTCATAAGAACTAAAACAGTGAATATAAATAAAAGCCCTCTGTATAACATTTTATTTTGTTTCTTTTTACAAGAAGAGTTACTTTTCCTCTCTTGACTTAAGTGGTATATTTCAAAGTGATTTTCCAAGACACAGTCTCTTCCACAACCCCAGGTGTTATGCAGATTGAGACCATCATTTTGTTAAATTATCTCATACAATGACATTTCCCTAAACATCCACAGACAGAAGATAACACTGCTCTACGTTGGTACCAATTAGCCACCAATTCAGCCCAGCCTAATGCCAAGGGCTCAATCCAGTGTTTGTCTAAATAAGTGGAAGAATGTCCAACACAGGGAAAAATAAAACAAGATTACATATATTGAATATATAAAGCTAGTCAATCCACACAAAGTATGCAAACAATTCCTAGGCATTTTCATGTATAGGCCATGATTTAAAATTTAAAAACCTTCACATATGCAAATGGTGTACTCTGGCGTAGACACAGCAATGGTAGCTCTTCAGGGCTGTTCCCTCACAGGTGAGGTGGAATTGCTGATGCTGGAATGAGGAGATAAAGACACAAGAATGAGGTACCACGGCCTAAAGGACCATTTAAGCATAGTGTGTGCTGCTGTGCTATTCAATTGATTGATCAGTGTGCTGCTGTGCTATTCAACTGAGTGATTACAGGAGAGGTTTCTCAAGCATTTCTACATTAATGATTTCTGAACCAGCACAGTTTGAACTGTACTGCTACATTTATTGGCGATGGAGGGCTGTCGCTGTTTTCTTTGAACATTAAGTTCATAATAATCCTTATAATTTATATCTGAGCATTAATGAAAGTGAAGCTAATGCAGTCACAGCAGAAATGGCTAAACTTATGGCACAGTGTATCTGCTGTGCTGTTTTCACATGCCTCACTGGAGGGTGGGGTTCTGTATGGGCAGCCTTGGCCTGTGCTACCTTGGAATGAATGAATATATATATATATATATATATATATATGTATGTATATATATATTTTTCACACTGTGAAGATCTTGGGGTATACACAGGGAAGACCAGGGAGGAATGAGGAATGAAGGGGCAATGCAGTCACTTCTACAAAAATTTACGATCAGGAAATAAAGTTATCTACACCTTTAAAATTTTAAAATTATTAAATAATAAATAATAATAAACTAAGAAACAGAGGTTAGAGAGATGGTTCCTAGCATAAGATCCCTGTTTGCTCTTCCAGAGGACCAAGATTCAGCACCCACTGATACTTGATGGCTAGCTCCCCTGGCGAAACTAATATGCTCCAGGCTCAGTGTGAGAGTCAACACACAATGTGAAGAATGATTGAGAAAGATACCAGGCATGGGCCTGACCACCACATGCATTCACATACATGTACAATCGTACCAACATGTATGCATTCATAAACATGTACGGATTCTTTCACACACAAAAAATAAACAAAAGTCAAAAGAAGGAAGTGACAGAGTTATGGAACATAACCTGACATTCACTGAGAGAGTTCAAGGGTTAAGAAGAATGGGAGAAGGAAACTTAGCCTCTCCCAGGGATGAAACCCTTCACTGAATGTCCAATGAAGAGTGGTCAGTCATGAAAACTACATGCACATTACCATCAAAGGGGGACTCAATAATTGTGTGTGTGTGTGTGTGTGTGTGTGTGTGTGTGTGTGTGTGTGTGTGGAGAGAGAGAGAGAGAGAGAGAGAGAGAGAGAGAGAGAGAGAGAGAGAGAGAGAGAGAAAGAGGGAGGCAATCAACTTGAGAATAAGAGAATGGGAGGAGCTTGAGGGAAGAAGATGATGGAATTCTATTTTAATTAAAAACATTTCAAAAGAAAATTTAAAAAGTCTAAGAAACACAGAGAGAGAGAGAGAGAGAGAGACAGACAGACAGACACACACACACACACACAGACAGACAGACCAAATTGGGGAAATCTCTATAGGACAAATTAGCGTCTTAAGTATGTAAATTCTGAGGACTCTCCTTTCCTTTTCTGCTCCCTAAAGGAAAGGGAAAGTAATAGAAACTAAGGCCTAAACTATTTACAGTATATGGATTTATTTGGAATCTGTTTCAGTTGAAACCCTTTTTAGAATCAAAAGATCAGGAATATTGTATGCTAGGTGTTGAGGGGAGTTCTGCTGATCAGTGTGGGGAGGGAAGACTCCTTTTAGCTCCCAGCGTCAGAGGTCTCCATTCGAGGTCACTGGTCTTCCTCTGCCTGAGATAAAACAGTGCATTTTGGAGGGGGTGGGAGATGGAACAGGTGCCTACAGTGGCAGATAAGCAAAGAGACAGAGAGAAGGATCCAGGGTCCCCAAATCCCTTTCAGTGGCACAGTCCAGTGATATAACTTCCTTCAACTTAGTCCTAATGACTGAGAATCTCAATACCTTCTAATGGTAACATGGTCTTTGGATCACATCTTTAATACATGGGCTTTTTGTGGGATGCTCACATGCCATGCATCTTGATGGATTATGGGATGTCTTATGGGGTTTGAAGTTAATATAAATACAACAGAGGAGAGTGTGACATGGGACTGGGGTGTAGCTCAGCGGTAGAACACTGGTCTAGTGCTGAACTTGATTCCAACACCCGAGAATCAGAATAGAGGAATGTGAGTGTTGGAAGGAGGATACACCCAGAGCCTAGCAAAGCTGTGTCTCCTACCCTTCTATTTTATAAAGCTTTTTAAGAATCTATGATCTACCTCCTACCTGTTTCAAATTTAAAAGGCACAGAGAGCTTAAACTGTTTCTCACTTGATCTCATCATGGGTCTCTATAATACTGCAGAGGATTTTAAGGAGAATCATGAAGTGCACCCTGTGATTCATGATTTCCTCATTACTGTTTTAAAGCCTGGGATATCAATCAAGGAGGATAATGCGTTCCTCTGACTCATAATATAACATTTAAAGTAATGTTTTCACATTCTGTAGGACTGATGTTCAGAAGAAGTTCTGAACATCCGGTCTAAGGTATGAAAGAAATAGAACATTGTACTATCTAGTCATCAATATGTCTCTAAGGTTTTTTGTTTTGTGTTACTCTTATAAGCGAGTCAAATTCAAATACTGAAAATAACAGTAGAAGAATCCCTTATAAGGGAATTAAAATTGAATGACATATAATTTAATAAACCCGTTTGTGCACACACACAAAGAACAAGAAGCCAGGGTCCAGAAGAGATGTCAGGACTCCCTTTTATGTGCTCCTGAGTAAGATGAAGCAACTTGAAGTTCCGTCAGCCATGGAATGGATAAAGAAAATGTCAGTTCAAACAAAACACAAAACAAGAGGCCTGGCTGTGGTGGCTCATGGCTGTAATTCTAGCACTCAGGAGGCAGAGGCAGGAGTATTGTCAGTTGCTCAACACTAGCCTGGGCTGCATAGGGAGTAATAAGCCAGGCTGAGCTACAGAAGGAGATTCTGTCTTTAAAAAGTTTAATATATGTACATAGAAAAGAAAAAAATTCTATCATTTGGGACAAAGCAGAGGAGTAGTGTCTGGATGTTACATGAAGGGAAATTAGTCAGGCATAGAAAGGAAAAGGCTGCCTGGTCTCACATGCACATCCTGAAAAATGAATTCAAGTAAAGAACTACCAGTGCAAAAGGCACAGTATGAGAAGGGGGTGCTTCATAGCAGTCTTCTGCCTCTATGAGAAGGGGGTGCTCTATAGTGGTCCTCTGTCTCTGAGAAGGGGGTGCTCCATAGTGGTTGTCTTAGTCAAGGTTTCTATTCCTGTACAAACATCATGACCAAGAAGCAATTTGGGAAGGAAAGGGTTAGCTTGCATCACCATTGCTGTTCATCACCAAAGGAAGTCAGGAGTGGAACTCAAGCAGGTCAGGAAGTAGGAGCTGATGCAGAGGCCATGGAGGAATGCTGCTTAGTGGCTTGCTTTCCCTGACTTGCTCAGCTTCCTTTCTTTATAGAACCCAGGACTACCAGCCCAGGGATGGCACCACCCACAATGACCCCTCCCCCCTTAATCAGTAATTGAGAAAATGCCTTACTCTGGATCTCATGGAGGCATTTCCTGAAGGGAGGTTCTTTTCTCTGTGATAACTCCAGCTGGTGTCAAGTTGACACAACAAAACCAGCCAGTGAGAAGGCAGTGCTCTATAGTGGTCCTCTGCCTATGTGAGAAGGGGGTGCTTTGTAGTGGCTCTCTGTCTCTGAGTCTTACAGTCTCTTGGCTGTGTCTTCCAGAGTCCCTGATGTTTGAGGAAAGGATGTCTGTGGCAGGTGTTTCATTTGGGGCTAGGCCTTCCATTATCACTCATTTTTGTTACTTTGCCAAGTTTTGTGTCTCTGTACTAACTGCCATCCACCTCAAATCGAAGTGTCTCTAATGAGGGTTGTGGTGTACCTGTGGGTGTAAAGATGAGATTGCAGACACTTAGCCAAATAATTGAAGTAAGTGCTCCTCTGGTACTCACGACCTCTCCAGCTGTGGGCTCTTGGTCAGGCATACAGTTCCAGGCTTGAGTTTCCTCTTAAAAGGCCAAAATTCCAGTCAGAATAGATACCACATGTTTTTCACAGCGTATAAATAAATTGATGGATTTAATCCCCTGATGATTTCAGAAGTGGCATTACTGTGAGGTGGTAAAAATAGGAAGTGGGCTTTATTGAAAGAAGTCATTGAGGTGATGCTCTTGGGATAAGGCTGTGGCCCCGGGTCCTCCTGCCACTCCTCTGCCTGGTCTCTCTGCCTTCCTGCTGCTGTGGTGTGAACTCCTCTGCCCCACTACACTCTCCCAACACAATGGCCTAACGCTCCTGGACAAAGAATCTCTTCCCCCCCGAGGTTGTTTATATCAAATATTTGGCCACATGATAAAGTTAACTAACACAGCTATTCTGTCTCTGGTTTTCATAGAAATCACTATAACATTTTCATAATTAGTACACTAATACATATTCCCAACAATCATCATTTGACCATAGCCACGAGGTATAAAATAATATCTCTTCGTACTTTTTATTTGTATTTGACTTAAGATAAGTGAAATTGAACTTCATTGAATACATCTATTGGTCATTTGTATATCTTTCTTTAAATAAGTCTATTTTTACTTTGTGGGAATTTTGCTAAATGTTTTATTTTGCATTTATAGTTACAATTTCTAACAGCAATGCGGTATAGAGTTAAATCTGATATTTTACTTAGAATGGTCTAATTCCTACAGTTTCGACTCAAAAATTTGTCCCTTTAAAAATTAGGAAACTGAAGGTTGGAGAGCTAGATTGGCAGTTATTATAATGTTCTTGTAGAGGATCTGATTTCAATGCCCAGTGTCCATATGGTAGCTTACAACTATTCATAATTCCACTTGTAAGGAGTCTTAGTTACTGGTCTATTGCTGTGACCAAGGCAATTTATGGCAAAAGTGTTTATTAGGGGTTTATAGTTTGAGAGAGTGGGTCCATAACTCCCAGGTCAGGGAGCAGCCAATCAGGCATGGCACTGGAGCAGCAGCTGAGAGCTCACATCTCAATCCTGAAGCAGGAGGCAGAGGGAGCTAACTTAGAATGGTGTGGGCTTTTGAAATCTCAAAGCCCATTCCCAGTGACAAGGCATTCCCCCTCCAACAAGGTGACACCTCCCAATCCTTCCCAAACTGTTCCACCAGCTAAGGACCAAGTGTTCAAATTTATGATCCTGTGGGGGCCAATGTCTTTCAAACTACCATAGGATTCAATATCCTCTTCTATCTTCTGAGGGCATCAGACATTGTGTGCAATGTACATCAGACATTGCATGCAGTATGAGTAGACAAAGCACTAATACACATAAAATAAAATAAAACAATAAATCAAAATAGGAAACTGAAATACTATGCTCTTTCCCATCTCAAAGAATCTGGATGAATTATGATTTCAATATCTGTTTCTGGTTATAAAAATGAATGGGATTTTTCCTATGACATTATTCATATAACAAATATTAACCTTTCTCTGATGGTGTTTCTCTTGAGAACCCCATTGCATTCAGAACTGTTTGAGACCATCATGCACGTTAGTGGGTTCATACAACACAGAAGACAGTATGGTCAGCAAAGCCTCAGCAAGTATTTAGGTATGATTTGATTTTTAAAAACCTCCATTTCTTTTACCAGATAATATTACCTGATAATAGTGTTATGAAACTTTTCATAGCATTGAATCCTGAAAGAAATGTTGTTATATTCTATAATATAAGCTTTGCAGCAGAGGCCTAACGATACTGTCAATTTGTGTATTAGTCATTGTCCCATGGTTGTAACAAAATGGCTGTGGCAAATCAACTTTGGAGGTGGAATGTTATATTTTCTGTCCAAGTTTCCAAGTCTGGTCAACTGTCTGCTTGGGACCTTATGGGAAACTGAATATCCTGGCAACTGGGAGAACTGGTAGAGAAGACTGTTCTCCTGATAGGAATGCCAGGCAGAGAGAGAGAGGGGCAGGCAGGGAGCCAGAGATATCCTCTTAAATTAACTCCCAGTGAACTCCAAACAAGGCTAGACCCCTAATTGTTCTTAGAGTTTATCTACAGATTGTCAGTCATGATTCAGTCATTGCCTTAAATCCACTGACTAGATATTGCCACCTGGGAAAATCAAACCTCATTATACAGGTTTTGTGGCATTATTGCACATCAACTTGTTTTCTTAAATGTAAAAAAAAAAATCTTGATATCATAGTCATGGCTTCAACGTCTGATTTGGGAATGAAAGAGGAATGTAAAGTAGAGGCAAAGAAATCTAAATACTGGTTTGTTCTACAGATCAAATTGATGGCCTGGGTTGACTTGAAGTTCCTACCCTCAGTATCTGTGACGCTCACTTAATTTTGAAATCTATTCTTTGTATGTATGACCAAGTTGAGAAATTGCACTGGAGTTACATTATATCCTAAAGCCAGCAATTGGTGTCCTTAAAGATGTTGCAAAGATGCATAGAGAAGGTGCCAGGTAGAGATACCCATAGATAACAGGAGAGATACCCTGGAATAATGCCACCAAGATTGGAACGTCTTCTAGCAAGTGTATGCCAGGCTATCCAGTGCTGTAAGAGTTAGAAGAGCACATACTCAGTAGCTCTTCCCGTAATAACCCAGTTCTGCTGGCACCTACGTTTTAAACCTTTTGATTTTCAACAATGAGAGTCACTTTTTGTTGATATTTTGAGTCACTAAACATGTGGTAATCTGTTATGACAGATAAAAGAAGCTGATAGACTTAGCATAGGACTCTACGTAAGTAGTTAAGTAAGTGATGCTTTTAGTCTTCCATGTCTAGATCTCTTCAGACTGGCAAGAGTCAATCTTAATCCACAGATTAAGCCACTTCTCTTCAGATAGACACAGCAATACCCTAACAATTTTGATCTTGACATTTCAAACCTTCAGCTTGGGGTCTCCTAAATGCTAGGAAACTTTACACCATGAGGGGTACACTTGCTTCATACTAACCTGAGGAGTTCTGAAGAGGGACTCTCTCAATGAGAAAGTGTTCTGTTTTGATCATACTATACTCTTCCAAAGTGACTATTTTATTTATTATTATACTTTTTTTATAGTCCAGTCATTACCCCTGCTCCTGGTCCACCCTCCCACAGTTCCTCATTCCAGTCCTCCTCCTCACTGTCTTCACTCTCCCCTCCCCCCGCAAGGCCTCCTCAATTCCTGGGGCTTCAAGTCTCTAGAGGCGTAGGTGCATCTTCTCTCACTGAGGCCAGACCAGGGAGTCCTCTGCTGTATATATGTTGAGGGCATCATATCATCTGCTGTATGCTGCCTGGTTAGTGGCTTAATGTCTGAGAGATCTCAGGAGTCCAGGTTAGTTGAGACTGCTGGTCTTCCTATGGGGTTGCCCTCCTTACCTTCTTCCACCCTTTCCCTAAGTGAACCACATGTGTCCCTGACTTTCAGTCCATTAACGTTGGGTGTAAGGATCTGCTTCTGTCTCAGTCAGCTGCTTGTTGGGCCTCTCTGATGGCAGCCATGCTAGGCTCCTGTTTGTAAGCACATCATAGCATCAGTAATAGTGCGAGGCCTTGGAACCTCCTCTTGAACTGGATCCCAAGTTAGGCCAGTCACTGGACCTCATTTCCCTTGGTCTCTTCTCCATTTTTGTCCCTTCAGTTCTTTTATGCAAAGTACATTTTTTGTTCTTTTTTTTTTCGGAGCTGGGCACCGAACCCAGGGCCTTGCGCTTCCTAGGCAAGCGCTCTACCACTGAGCTAAATCCCCAACCCCCCCCCCTTCAGTTCTTTTAGACAGGAACAATTCTGGGTCACAGTTTCTCACTGCGGGATGGCAACCCCATCCTTCCACTTGATGCCCTGTCTTTCTACTGGAGGTGGACTCTACTCTTCCCACTGTTGGGCATTTCATCTAAGGTCCCTCCCTTTGAGTCCTAAGGGTCTCTCACCTCCAAGGTTTCTGGTACTTTATAGAGGTTCTCCCCACCTCCCACCCCTGAGGTTGCATATTTCCATTCATTCTGTTGGCCCTCAGGACTTCTCTCCTGGTAACCCCCCCCCAATATCTGATCATGTTCTCCTTTTCCCTTCCTCCTCTCTCAGTGCTGGTCTAACTGGAAGTAATCATATGGAAAAATGAAAATAAATCCATATTTGTCACCTTGCATAAATCTCAAGTCAAAGTGTATCAAGGACCTCAAGATAAAACCAGATACACTGAATCTAATAAAAGAGAAAGTGGGAAAGAGCCTCAAATTCAATGGCACAGGGAGAAATTTTTTAAACAGAATTCCAGTGGCTCAGGCTCTTAGATCAGGAATTGGTAAATGGGACCCCATGAAACTGGAAAGCCTCTGTAAGGCAAAGGACATAGTCAATAAGACAAATCAGCAACCTACAGATTGGGAAAAAAATCTTCACTAGCCCTACATCTGATAGAGGGCAAATAGCCAAAATACACAAAGAACTCAAGAAGCTAACCTTCAAAAACCAAATAACTAATTAGTGACTCTACCTTACAGCAATCAGAATGGCTGAAATAAAAAAAATTCAGGTGACAGCACATGTTGGTGAGGATGTGGAGAAAGAGGAGAACACTCCTCCATTGCTGGTGAGATTGCAAGCTGGTACAACCACTCTGGAAATCAATCTGGAGGTTCCTTAGAAAATTGGAAAAAGATCTATCTGAAGACCCAGCTACACCACTCTTGGGCATATTCTCAAAAGATGCCCCACCATGCCACAGGCACTATGTTCATAGTGGCCTTATTTGTGATAGCTAGAAGGGGGAAACAATCCGCAGCAGAAGAATAGATACAGAAAAAGTGGTTCATGTATACAATGGAATACTACTCAGCTATTAAGAATGAGGACATCCTCAGTTTTTCAGGCAAATGGATATAACTGGAAAATATCATCCTAAGTGAGGAAACTCAGACCCCAAAGGACATGAATGGTATTTTTCACTAATAAGTGGATATTAGCAGGGGAAAAAGTATAGAATACCTAGGATACAATACAAAGTGGCTTTTTAAAATTCTTTTTTTTTCACGTTTGTATTGCTAGAAGCACAAAGCACTGTGCAGAATGACAGACTGAGTTTGTTTTTCCTTAGATGGATGTCATACAAGCACAATGTGTCCTGGTGAACATGAAAGTGAAGGCACCTCTGGGCTGGAAATCCCAAAGTGCATGGGCATTGCAAAAAATCTCAACTCTCAGACTGACTACACAAAACCTAGGCCATTCCTTCCCTACTTGATTAACAGTGGCTTCATGATTCCAGTCCTGGGCAGTCTTTTATGTAGGATTCAGGGATTGCAGGGATTGGATCAGAGAGAAGGTGCCATGGTAGGTACTGCAGCCTACATTCCCTGTGAACAGGGTCTACTCCCAGATTTACTGCTGCTGCCTGCTATGGGAACCTGGCCAATGTCTGTCTAAAAGAGAGTTGAGATTTTTTTCCATGTAATTGATCCATTAAAGAGAAAAATGTGAATTCAGAAATCAACATGTTTATAGTTAATGGTGAAGCTAATTATACCAAAGAGGACAGTGAACTGTTTTAGAGATGCCTTTTGTGAGGTTCATTTGAGGAGGATGAGCTTGTGTCACACTTACATGTATAATAGAATTTTTGTAAAGACAACAAAATTGATGAAGCAGCTCCCACATCAGGGGCCACTCTGAGCACTATATTCTTGGCTCTTAGTAAATCAAGGGGTGCTCTTAAAGTATCGTTATCCTTCACTATGTATGGGGAGGGGTGTTAATACATAAATAAGAGCTATAAACGTGATAAGTGAAGTTCGTGATGAGGACTAGATGTATGGATGGAAAAGCACTTGCTGAGTTCTTAGGGCAGACCAGAGGAGGCCATCATCTAAGGAAGAAAAGCCTTAGATCTTTACACTCAGAAGCACAAGCTTTTCAGTATTATCTGAATAAGAGAAAAATAGAATTTTGAAGCAAGGTAGATCAGAGAACACATATTGAAGTCAGTTCTGGGTACTTGTCTTCCTAGTTATGATCAGAACTCCCAGAAAGCATACCCTAAATGGCAATGCACATATTACTACAGAGTGCTGTGAAATAGTAAACGTAATATAGTCACATCTATAGACTGGTGCCACAAAAACATGTTTTAAAAAGCAAAGTGATCAGTAATGCATATCAAAGCAACCCACTTTTATAAACAGAATATTAACGTGACAGAGGGGTGAGATATGGCCTCAGTATGGCTTCGGACCAGGTGAGCTCTGCTTATTGACTTGGGAGCTAATACTACACATGTGCATCAGTTGCTTGCCTAACCAGAGGTCACTATGGATCACCTGAGACTTCTGTTCCTACTTCTTGTTATATATATACTAGAGGAGTTCCAACACTGTCACGTCATGACTGCCAGGGAGAAAAGGTAACAAGACATCATGAACTGTTCTTTTTTTCTACCCAGGGAGGCCATACTTGTTGTGTTTATGCTTCATAGATACTTTGGAACTTCCCCTGAGAAGAAAATGTTTACAGGAAGTTGAACGGGATGACCTGAAACATGGATATAGGAATTGAGTGGATCCAAATAAGAAAGGATTAGCTCTGCAGGCAGATGTCAGAAGAGGGAGAGTGAGCTATATTTCTTGTCAGGTGGAAAGGCCCTGAGACAGAGTCATGGATGTAAGGCAGAACAATAGACAGATACCAGGATTGTAGTACGGGGGAAGTTCAAAGCCAGAAGAGAACATGGCTAAGGATAAGCTTTGGTGGTATGTACCTCGCTGATTGGAAACTGGCCCATCCCCACCTAAATTAAGGTAGCTTCAAGAGGAACAAGACAGTGAGCACAGAGAAAAGCTCTGAGGGCTAGAAAGTTGTGTAGGAAGATGTGTATGTCTTGCAGAGGTTTGGTGAAAACGAATACTTGTGGTCCCTTTACTGACATGAGCATGGCTACTTCAGATACTCCATTCCCTGCCTTTCCCTGAAGTCTTTAGAACAGTGGTCTTGGTTTTATTTTCAGCCTCTTGTCCCACACTGAAGAGTACAGCTGAGAGGAATCTCATGTCCCCATGGTAACACGGAAACCCTAGAGACTGCAAGAGAAGTTTGTGGAGCATTTTACCCACATGTTTTTGAGATGTGCCAGATCCATTTAAGTTTTACATATGGTGCTCTTTGGAATTAGAAAATAGACCTGATGATCTGAGAAGCTTTTGAGATTAATAAGATGTAAAGACAGTTCAGTTCCTCCAAGAAGACTTGAACTTGACTTTCATTGTCCAAGTCATACTGGCAGATGCAACATAGGCATCTCTGCCCGAGCTCTTGAAGGACCAGCAATGGAACCCTGAGCTTGATTTGATGCAATTGCTTCCCTCAACTTTGGAAACTTAATCTTGCTATGTCAGCCCTCAGTAAATGCTTGCAAAGGTTAGTAAATGACTTGAAAGATGGTGATTGGATCCCAGAATACTTTCTTTGTATTCTGGCCTCAGAAAGGTTTAGTAAGGGAGACAAACTGTTATGTCTGGACAGATCATTGCCCACTGCACAGAGTGCTCCAGAAAAGAGTGCTGGGTCTCATCCACATACCGAATAGGAAAAAAATGGAATGTGTGTCATGCTGACTGCTAATGCTTTGCTGAAAAAAAAATCTCCATAGTCTTTTATTTTGAAGAGGCAAAAGAAAAAATATTTGCTAGAAAAAGTATGGCTATGTTAATCTGCTCACCCACATTTTTTATCCTGACAGCCCATATAAATATAGCTTGAAGGGGAGGAAGCGGGGGCTTGAAGCAGATGGCCTACACCAAACTCAGGCTTCCCGAGGACTTCTGGTCACTTTGCCCACCCACGGTGGCTTTCTCCTTGGCTGTCATTCCACGATGCCAGAACTTGCAGCAAATAGAGAACGTGATTTAGAGGCCATTTCATTGTCTCTTCAGGGTGGGGCTAGGTAGGAAGGGTGGCCCTTCTCTCAGCCATGAAGACAGCTGGCATGCATGACAGACTCATCCCCTCAGTTGTAATGGCTCAGAGCTGTGATTGAGCCTCATTCTCCAAGAGAGGCTGTCCCCTCAGAGGAGCCCATCCATTTTTTTTTTGAGGAATGAATAGATGTCCTGCTTAGAATGTCCTGAAGAAAATAAAAGGATGTGTTTTAGGAATTCACAGTTAGTTTTAGGCTGTGAACCTCTTGTTTTCTGTGTAGTCTTGCAAGTGTGACAGTAATACAAAGACAGCTTGTAAGGTGCCACCCTGGAACCACAGCATGGAGGTAGACAAGACTTCAATATTATAAATATGCAAAATGGGCAAGAGAAGATGAAGCCTGCCACTCTCCGGCCTGCATTTTCTTTAGTCTGTAGGCAGCAGAGCCTGGTGGTCATCTCACACTTGGAAATTCACAGAAAACATGCACCAGAACAGCTGTGGTGATCTGTGCATGTTCATCCAGCTGAGCGAGTCCCTGTGTCCTCTTCAAATGGCCTAAGATATTGTGGTTATATGCTGCTCTCTCCCCTGAGGCCTGTGACCTCAGGCTCTCTGGCTATAGTTACCACATGCTTATATTCTCCCTCTTGCTCCTCTATCTTGGACTTGTTTGCAATGAAAATGCTCTTGTTTTATTATCCAGTAAGTAAGCATTTTCATTTCCATTCTCAAAGTTTCTCTAAGTGGTTTTGTATTGATTGTTTTTATAAAAGTGAGATTCATAAAATATGTTAGCCATTTTAAGGTGAAGAATACAGTGACATTCAGTACATTCTCAATATTGGGCAATGTCCTACTCAAATGCCTTCCCAGCATTTAAGGGAAGCCTACAATTGCTTTGCAACCTCTGTGCTTCATCTGCCTCACAGGCCTTCTCACAGACCTTGCCAACCAGGTCATCAGCATCTGCTTCCTCTCTCTGGATTTACCAACCACACATAGTTTATATAAAGGGTATCATAGAATGTGGAGTCTTTGAGGTTCATCCACAGCCAAAGCTTTAATGCATGCTATTCATGAATCACATTCTGGTACGTGAATGACAGGTGATATCCACCCACTGCTGGGTATCTGTGTTCTCATCTTTTAATTGATATGCAAATCCTGTGATTACTATGTACATGCATAGATTTGAAATACCATGCTACCGAGTGAAACCGTGGGATCAGAGGGTCATTCTATGTTTAACGTCTTTGCCCGAGAGCACTAAACTGTTCCACAAGAGCTGGACCATCTGCACCCAAGCTCTATACGTCTACCTCTGCCAACTGAGAAGCAAGGACTCCAAGCCTCAGTGATGTGAGACTGGTTTTGCTCTTTCACACAAGTGCCCCTTGTATACAGCATGCATGCGTATATATACTCATGTATGCAGTAATCTGTTTCCTAAAATCTGAAGTTCCACACAAGAAACTGGTTCTCCATCACAACAGCAAGCTACTTTTTTCTCCCCTCCCCCTTTAATCTGTGTATATGAATATCTGTGTATGTGCTACAACAAATATGGAGGACAGAGAACAATCTCAGGTGTTGTATTTTGCCTTCCACTCTAACACAGGGTCTAAGCGTTTATTTCCACTACCCACACCAGACTAGTTGCCCTGAAGGCCTCTCAGTATCTTCCAAGTGTTCACTTCCTATCTCATGAGTCAGTGACTACCACATCCAGATTTATGTGGTTCCAAGTATTCAGCCTTGGGTCCTCCTCACACTTCCACAGCAAGTGCTTCCTGCATTAAGCCTAGACGTAGTTCCCTGTTACAATCCAGTGTTTGTTCAACTCTATTTTGTGATGATGTCGTTTCTCAAATGAGCATGTTGTTTCCCACCTCCTTTAATGGAAGGTAAACTGGGATTTTCTGACCCTCCATGTTTTTCTTCCTTCCACAGGTGTCATTCTTCCTCTTCATCATCTTTGTGGTATATACCATGCTTCCCTTCAACATGCGAGATGCCATCATTGCCAGCATCCTCACATCTTCATCTCATACGATAGTGCTGAGCGTCTACCTGTCTGCAACACCAGGGGCCAAGGAGCACCTGTTCTGGCAGGTGAGTGCCCTTCCTTATGGGACCCACTGGCCTTTCAGAGCTCTTCCAAACATCGGTTAGAGCTGCCAGGGTGGGTTTGTTGACTGCTCCTTTTCATGGTCTGCAAGGGCTGCTGAATCCTGTCCTCCTCTACCAGTAGGGACAATAGTCACTTAGCCATTAGTGGGAATGAGATTAATGTTCACAGGATAATTGGGTGGGGAGATATATATATATATACATATATATGTATATATATATATATATATAATTTTGCTGATTGCTGAGTAGTGATGTAATTTTGGAAGCAAAGATATGCATTGAATCTTATTATGGATTATAATTTTTAGGACTTTTAGTATGAAACATCATATAATTAGAAGCATAAGTCACCCCCAACATCTCTTTTTACAGGGTATTGAAAAAAACTTCAATTTCTCATTCTTCTGGCAGATCTATGAACATTAAAAAGCAGAGTTCTTTAAAATGCTACAGCAGCAAATTTGTGCATTGCTAATAAGTGATATTTCAGGAAGCCATTCTATTTAATTAGTTAAAAGCATTTTAAAAGCTATTTGATTTCCTATTATGTGTATCCATAAACACGGGTTGGTGATTTGGAGTTCTTCCTAACAGTATCCCTTTTTTTAATGAGAAAAATGTATGTTTTATTTTGCTGTCTTGGGTTAGTCACAACAAATATGTCCACAGCATAAAATGTACTAAGGATTCAGTGTGATGAGCAGTGTGCCAACAGAAGGCATTATTTAATCTTGGGGCATGATAGACTTGAACCAGAGCTTTGGAGTACCAGGTATTCCTCTTATTGCCGAGCTGCATCCTGACTACAAGCAGAGGCATTTTAGATATGGCCAACGTGACTTCTGTGGAGGGAGAGAAACCAGGTAGGTGTTCATGGAGTGAATGCAGATGACTAACTTCCTGGTAGTCAGGAAGAATAGACAGTGAAGAAGGGTCTGGGGGACAAATATATCTTCAAAGGCATGTCCTCACGGTGACCAACTTCTCTGAGAAGGCACAGGCCCTAACAACCCATTTACCCTTGCCCAATCAGTGGTTTATAAATCCATTCATGAAGTTAGAACTCTTTTTACCCACTCACCTGAGCTTGTTTTGCAACCCATTCTTCAATACAAGAGCATTTGAGGTCAATATGAAATTCAAGGTGTAATAGCAACCTCTTTCCGCAGTAAGAGCAAAGGTGATAGTCTTCAGCTTTACTGTGTGTACAGGGACTGTACCACCTGCTGCTGCACAGAGGCTAGCCAGCACTTATTCAAGTAGATGAAGGTGAAGTATAACACTTTAGAGTGTCAGATGGTGTACTGACTGGTTTTGTGTGACACAGCTGGAGTTATCACAGAGAAGGGAGCCTCTCTTGAGGAAATGCCTCCATGAGATCCAGCTGTAAGGCATTTTCTCAGTGATCTAGGGGGAGGATCCAGCCTCTTGTGGGTAGTGCCATCCCTGGGCTGGTAGTCTTGGGTTCTATAAGAAAGCAAGCTGAGCAAGCCAGGGGAAGCAAGCCAGTAAGTAGCATCCCTCCATGGCCTCTGCATCAGCTCCTGCCTCCAAGTTCCTGGCCTGTGTGAGTTCCTATTCTGACTTCCTGTGGTAATAAACAGCAGTGTAGAAGTGTAAGTTGAATAAACCCTTTCCTCCCCGACTTGCTTCTTGGTCATGATGTTTTGTGCAGGCATACAAACCCTGACTAAATCAGATGGGCAAATAAAGACTAGATACATTCAAGGTGCACAGTGTAATGGATGCATATGTGAACACACTGTACAATGATTATTTATCAGACAAGTTTACATACCTGCCACTACACATGTTGTGTGTGAGACATAATGCTCGTTCCTTTCATTAGTGCTCTTTCACTCAGTTTCCCAAAACCCCAACTGCATACAGCTCCCCTGGCATTCAAGGGAAAGATGATCCTATGAAAGAATGAAAACATTCCAGAAACTTCTGTGTGTAGGTTCCACCCCAGCTTGCTCCTCTGCTCTGCATTTCATGCTGCCCTCTGCATCCCAGGAAAGATTTCCATTTTTTCCTATCAAGGTCATACTGTGCTGACTGCTGCCCCAGGAAGCTCAGCTGTATACAGGAAGCTGTATGCAGAAGGAAGCAGAGAATCCATTCAGCCCGTTTACATTCTAAATACAAACTGTGGATGAAGTTGTCTTCATCCACACCCTGACAACAGGCCCCTTGGATGTTTCATGCTTTGTGGCAGCTGTATGGTGGAGATTTCCACTGGGTACATACTGGGACACTCTTACCAATCTCTCTGCCTCCTTCATGAGGAAATGGAGTATTGCATGTTGGAACAGAGGCTTTAATTGCTCTTATAACAGTAAAACAATTACATAAAGAGGGAAAGGCCATCGTCTATGAAGAAGTAGGTGTATTTTAAGTCATTGCATATTGTATTGAATTGTTTTTTGATGCATTGTTACATTTATTAGAGAAGGAAATTGGAAAAAGTAGTATATAAAAAGATGTATTTTTTTTAAACTTGTTTCCCAAAACTTATAGGAAAATATGCTGGCTGGCAGCCAGAGGGAAGATAATTGTGGAATTGTATAAATAACTTTAAGTGTTCTTAATGCTATAATATTTCATGTAACAATAACACTGGAAAGAAAAAAGACCCTGTAGTCCATTTCTGACGTCTTCAATAATTCCTTGATTCCAAGAGCCAACGAAGAAGAATGCAGTGATGGATTCAAAATTGGGTTGGCTCAGTGTATACAGCCAAACATTAGATGGAACTAGGGAAGTCTTATGGGAGAGTTGGGGAAGGATTGAGAAACCTGAGGGGATAGAGACTCCACAAGAAGACACAGTCAACTAACTGGGACCCTTAACGGCTTTGAGAAGGGCACTAGGAGGGGGGCTGTGATTGAGATGTAAAGTGAATAAATAAATAAATGAATGGAAAATGTGTTTTTAAAGGGTGGGTTCTTGTGTAAAGAAGTATGAAGGAGGAGCTTTATTATGCTCGACCACTGCTGGAAATATAAGCTAAAATTACCATGGGATTGTGGGTAAAGAAAAAGCACTTCCTTGAATTCTTTTGATGCACAATACTTATAAATTAGAATGCTGTACATCTGCTGGTTAGATCACTGTGATGTAGTGCTCAAAAAGTACTATGTAATATGTCAGATACTGATCAAGTGTAAAGAAAGGTTTTATGTCCCAGATGGTTCTCCATACACATACACATACATACACACACATTATAATTCATAACTGTATCGGAATTACAGTAATGAAGTAGCAAGAAATAACTTTATGGCTGGGGATCACCACAACATGAGGGACTGTATTAAGGGGCCACAGCATTGGAAATGTTGAGAAGCACTGAACTAAGCCATTAGCAGAGGAGAAAAATATGCTTAGCCCATATTCATTCTAAGAATTTTGTATTACCATGCCTCTATGGGGTGGAGAACCTACTGAGGTCATCTTACTTGTCTGTTAAGTGAAATACTGACTGAAGAGAAATCCACTCCTCTTCAATGTTTTCTATCAGAGTTAATGCTCTTAGGAAGTTCATTTAGCCAGCATTTGCCTCAAAGCATTCTTATGCCATGATAGAGGAAATTTACTTAATTGATATTTATAGAAAGTACCACCTAAAACATGAGAAACATAAAGTATAACCCTACATGCATGTTGTAATGCTTATATTGAAATAATCACAAAGTTCTCAGTAAGTCAGGAATTCAATACAGAGAAGCATTTTCTCCTTAAACCACTTAAAAGCAAGTTAACCACTAACCAATACGATGCCCTCTCACCTCAATGTTTGCCTGCAGTTCCAGTCTCTTATATAAGCACCTGTCAGTCTCTGGAGATCCATGATCCTTAGGCCCCAGACCTGCTCCCTTCTCACCATTGTTCTTTGGAGTGGGTGGGGTCAGAATCTTTCATGGCAATATGCTATAAGTTGCCTGCACTTCAGTCTAGAACCTTCCTCGCTCACTCTTTGGTGTTCATGGTGGTCATACCTTGAAGATGACAGGACCACTGCAAGTGAATGTCTTTTAATGTGAGTTTAATGTCTCCTGTGAACAGATTCTGGTTTCCATCTTTGTTAAGGACTAGAGTGACTGCAGGCCCCGGAGTTCTGGAAGAGGTGCTGAGCTCTACTCAGTGTGAGCCCATTGAGGTCAAGCACTGTGACATTAGTACATGCATCTTAGTTGATGATACTTGCTTTGCAGAATGGAACTTACAGTGAGCCATGCATTCTATTTTTCAGCTCTTGACTTTTTTTATTATTTACATCCATATGGTGCTGTATTTCCTACTTTATTTAATAAGTGTTAAAGCATATCTGTTGTGGGAGCATCTCCAGGCCAAATTTAGCCTTCTGGGAACACCCTCTTCTCAGAACTCTTCTGTCTTCTACAATAAGAGGTTTCAGGCTCATCTTATTTGGCCCTAGCTACGTCTAAAATTAAGGATCTCTGCTTCTTTACATATTTATTTATTCATTAATTTATTTTATTTGACAAGACTGGTTGGCCTTGAACTGTCCATAACTGAGAATGACTTGAACTTCTCATCCTCCTGCCTCATAATCCCTAAGTGTTGGCATTTAAAGTGTATACCACACAAAACAGGGTTTGATTACATGCTCAGTCAGCACTCTAACAAGTGAGCTACAGACTCTATCCTCTGCTTCTTTGTAGTAGAAAAGGTTTAGAGGTAATATCTAGGCATTGGGTAGTTTTTGATTTTGTTTGGTTTTACTATTGGGACATCATCATACCAATGTGAGGCCTACAGATTTACAGTTGAATTTGTTGTTATAATGCTACTATTAAGATAATTTTCCATTGCTGTAATAAAATATTCTTAAAAATTAAGTTAGAGGAGAAAGGGTGTATTTTGGCTTACAGTCCCAAAGGAGATATGATCCACCATAATGGAGAAAGACACAGCAGTAGGACTATGGAAGTCAGGAAGCTGCTGGTCACATTTCAGCCACCACACATGTGCGTTTTTTGACCAACTCTTGCAAAAATAATAGCTTCAATGATTCGTAGTTTCCTTGTAAAACCAGTCTCACACATCAGATATCACCATGCCCAGCTTCTTCTCTACAAATCTGTCTACTCTCTAGGATCTGAGGATCTATCCATGTGAGGCTGCTCCTATGACTGCAATATCTAGGAAAGAAGAAAGAAATCAGAATGGGCAGGAGAAAAGTGGGGACAAAGAAGGATCAAAATTTGAATGCATCACTATTTGTGTGGGAGGAAGAGATGAGTTTCTATTGATCACTAATTCACTCTATTTGTGAATGTGTTCTTAAAATTATTTTCACTTTCTTTTCCTAATGTGTTTCAAATAACCTTTTCCTTTTTTTCATGAATTTTTATGAACTCTGTGATTATGACCACATTCTAGACTCCTTTAATAATTAACAGGAAGAAACTACAAAACATCAGGAATCTGAGGAAAAGTTTTTATGTTGTCCTATTTTTACACGATCATTTTAGTATAACTATCATAAACTTTTAGCATTTCACAATTAACTAGAAAATAATTTTGCTCTTACTTATTGGATAATAGGTGTTTGATTACAATTTCTAAAAGCTGAAAGCAAGGAGTCATTTTTGCTTACCTTTAAACCAAAGTAAGCAAATGTAGTCAGTAAAGGCAAGATGAGACATCTGTTCCCTGTTATGCTGGCTGCATACCACCTAGGCCTGAGGATTGGAGAGTTATGGAGTCAGTGGAGAGGAAGGGAGAACTAGCATCCTGCCTCACAGACAAGGGCAGTGGTCCAACACTTAGTAGTCTAGGTGCAGCCTGAAGCTTGTCTTCTGAGCCCTCTTGCATCTTAAATGTGCATCTTGCCTGGCTTCCATTTTCTTCACTTTTAGAGATCCACATGACTGTTTCCACAATGCCTAACCAACTACAAGAAATCTTCAGGCATCCCTATCTATGCATCATGGCTGCATGTTGTATTTGAATTTTAGTCACTGTTACTGAATCTTTACTTCCTTGGTATTCACAGCCTGTTCTGAGTTTTCATTTCATATAGCTTTTCCCCTGGGAGAGGGGAAATTTGAATATAGATTTATTTAAGTAAGCTGGTTATATGAGAATCTATATTTATGGAAGAAGATGAGCTAAGGACTGCTTATTGGTTTGCTAACAGGATTACTCAGATGTCAGGGAAATTGGTACAGGATTCTTTGACACTGTGGAAGCTTTAATATATTTAAGTTGTGAAAACGTGAAGCATTTCCACTGCATCTAATGTGGACGATTGTCTGTGGAGAGTCTGGAATCAATGATGATGTGGATTTGTTGTGTAACTGAGATGAGTATAATTCAGGAAGTGTCTATTGGAGTCTGGAATTAAATTGCATTTGAGGTCTAATCTGAGCAGCTCAAAGGAAAAACAGCAGGTTACCAGCTGCCCAGTTTCTGGTTTAGAGGAGACTAATTGCCAGGAATTTGAATCTCTGTCCTCCTGCTTGTTTTCAAAGAAATACCAAATATTATTTTTCTACCAGAAAACTTTTTTGTTTATTTCACGAAGGTATGGATTGAGTCTAATTCATGTGTTGTTTTAGTAAACAGTTGCTTATGTGATCGGAAGGCATTTGGTTTTGGAAGGAAAGGGGATTTGGGATAGGGAAGATGAGAAAATAGGTGTGTCCTATGAAAAAGTAGGTCATGTGAATAAAGTTAAATGTGAGTAAATCTCCTACTCTTGCCCCTCTCCCTCCCTACTGCACACAGCTCCACCTTGACCCATGGGGCATACAGAAGAAATGAGCAAGTCACTCTGACCTCAGGACATAAAAACACACTAAAAAAGTTTCAGCAATTTCTAGAGTGAAAACATAAGAGTTGGAGACCAAATTTCATGTTTGCAGTTAGCAGCTTGTTTTAGAGTGAGGTCTAGGTTTGTTCTGTAACCTTTATGTATCACGTGTGTAGGGGTGTGTGTGTGTGTGTGTGTGTGTGTGTGTGTGTGTCTTGAGAGTATTGAACAGAACACTCTCCTGTTCTTAAACATTTGATAAAGGGTACATGAGAGATAGATTTTCTGAAAAAACGAGATGGGATTGTAACCTGTAAACCATGTCTATCCTGTTACTGGTTTTAGCTTCTGGACTGTGTAACTTCCATTCTGTAAGAGAACAATTCTCTGCACACACATTACACTGACAGATCTATCAGAATTTGCTTTGTAACGTTCACTGGCATTTTATTTGACAAGTTTAGAGTAGTTTTTCTCCTGTCTCTACTAATTCATGTGTCTTTGGTTTCATACTTGTAAATATCTGCAGTTCTGGTGATTCAAAGGTTTGCTTTGAATGGAGAAAGGTAGTTTGTGATGTATGCTGATTCATTGTGATGTATGCTGAGTCATGATATCTACTAAAACACTGGGAATTACTCTTTGAAACACACAGAAGAGAATGAGAAGGTGAGAACTGTCAGTGAGGGCTTATACATTTGTCCCTCTCTCCTGAAAACCTGCACACATGATGAAGCTTCTGTTGTGTGTATTCATCGTTTGTCCATGGTAAGAAAACTGCAATGGTCCTGAGGAGTCCTCTTGAGGGTAGAACATAACTCTTGGGGATAATTTGGAAAGATGGAGTTGTGGATGGGCCTAATGATCTAAAAAAAATAATAAAATGGGGACAATTGGAAGAAGGAGAAAGAGGAAGAAGAGGAAGAGGAAGAGGAAGAGGAAGAGGAAGAGGAGAAGGAGGTAGCCCTTAATTGATCATATTGTAAGGAAGCATTCAGCCCATTTTATTCAGTGAAAGACAGAGTGCACAGTCAGATCTTTCATTCCAATGGCAGCAGAAATGATAAAACAAGGAAATAAATAAAAAGTGCTTAACTGGACCAGGCACATAGTACTCAAAGCATCAAGGATTAGTAATAATGGCTTATTGGTAGATATATACAGCATTCCCACTATATTCCAAGAGCAGCAAGCTGGATAGGCTGGTGACAGAGCTCTGAGAGTAGGTGCTCAACTTCACATCTCCTGAGAGACGAGAGACCTTGGTAGACAGACTTAAGGCCTGGGTTTGCCATTACAGAAATTCCTCTCTGACGTTCATTAACATTATAATATAACAAGGAGCATGGGAAGCTGGGCAAAAGAAGTTTCTTGATATCAGGAAGGATCTGGATTTGGATCTCACTTCTGCAGTAAACCTGTGTGTAGTAGACATGGAGATGATGTGCCCAACTTCTCCCACAGAAAGGATGGGCTGCCAACACTTAAAGAAGTTGTCATATGTTGGCTTTCATCTGTAAGCCCCCACAGGGTCTAGGTAATGCCTACAGAGACCAGAAGCCCAGGACCATATTGCTCTTCTGAGGGTGGCATGCCTCTCAGACTGACCATGTTAAGGGTATTACATCCATTGACTGTTGGCCCCATGATGTATCTTCTCTTCAGTCTCAGAGCATTCATGGATTTTCTGAATCACATCTCTGTACTACAGCTCAAATTCTACCTCCACCCAATTCTGCTTCCTTTCCTCTCCTTCAGTCTTGGTGCTAGGGATCCCAAACTTCTGATTTAGAATATTGCATGTATTTTCCAGTGGCAACAAGAAAAAATGCCTATTCACTCCCATATAGGGCACTGGTCACATACCAAAGAAATCCTGCCCAATTCCAGCCTTGGAACCAGTGAATTCATTAGGGTCCCTCCCATGGATGTGGAATTATTTACAGGAGGAGCTGCATCAACAAAAAGCATATAGATAATGATTCACAAAAGTGACACCAATGGACTTCCTTATGGAACTTGCCCTACAAGATGCCCTACAAGTCTCTTCTCACTTGCAGTACTTTACTGAGCATACGACCTTGGGGAAGGGACATGTGACCCTCATAAGTTTTATGAACTTCCTACAGCAGGTAAATCCCCAGCCCCCTGAGCCTCTATTCTTACCTGATCAGTTTCAACAGAAATGGCTAGTGGGGTGGGGGTTGGCTGATGGCCTTGGTGCTGAGTACATAGGCTACTGTATTGATTGCTGTTTGCAATGCTGAGATCCCAACACTTGGCAGAAACAGGGGAGAGAAGTTATTTCAGGGAGCTTCAGGGAGTTTGCCTATCATGAAAACAGGGAGGCATGATGTTTTTCCTAGTAAGCAGAGTGTATGGCACCAGGAAGCAAAGAACATACCATCATCAAAGGATTGGCTATGACTTATAAAGGCTCTTTTGGCTGTCTGGGCTCAACCTCCTAAACATCCCACAACATCCCAAAGTAATTCCACCACCTGACCTCCAGGTACTAGATAGCCAAACCTATGAGAAATTCAGTTCCAAATAATAACAATGGCAGGCACTGTGTATAAACAGCCCACTAATCAAGCCAGAGTGGTATTTTGTTCTCAATAACTAGCAATAGCAGTAACAATGTGGGTTACTTTAGTTTATATGGTTTCACAGACTTTAAGAGAAATAGAACATAAAATTACTTTGGGGACTCAAGTCACAATCAATGAATGAGGAAAAGAGTTGGATCTCACATGTGAGAAACCCTCTGAGATGAAGTCTAATTTTGCTTATCCATTTTGTAGTATGCTCTCCTCAGATCCAAGATGGCAAGCTTCATGGTACTGGGGTTCTCCAAGTCCACACCTCACTGACAAGAAGTCAGACTGCTAACCCCCAAGGGCCTGAGCTCCTCTAGGTTCAGAGAGCATGACTTTCAAAACCCCCAGGGACAGCTTCAAGAATGAACCTCTGGAAGGGGCAGAAATGAATCAATGCCAGAGTGAATGTGCCAACTTGCCAATGGGGTGGAGTGGACCACCTGTGGTTTGATCTAAAAAACGTCTTATTGCCCCCAAATTTTATACTGAATGTATACCTAGTATTAGACATACATAATACATACATACACATACTAGTGTGTATGTATGTGTGTATGTGTGCGTGTGCGTGCATGTCTCACATATAACATTAGGGGATCTACTGTTGAACCTCACCATGGGTGGCCATATACACAGTTATCTGAGATCTACTTCTCTCTATCATTGTTGTTGTAGATTGCCCTCTGGCTTTCTGGCTCTCCAACACCAGTGAGCATTTTAAGCTCTGTGGTACACAGCATATGAGGACACCTTTTTTGAAAGTACTTATGGTAACAGGAAAATTAAACCAAGTTAACAAAACATAACTGGGTTTATAGGTATTTCCTCCTTGTGTAAATAAACTTCTCATGCATAGGGAAAGTGGGATGATTATTTTGCCACATGATGTCAGATAAGTAAGACTACTGAACAGTTGCCCTTAGCTCTTTGCCCACCTTAACAAAGAGAAAAAGACTGGTAGGGGATGGGGAGGGAGCTGGAACAAGATGGAGGGAGAGGGAGGAAGATAGAGGGAGAGCAAGAGGGAGAGAAAGGGGAATGGAGGGAGAAGAGGAGGGAAGGAGAGAGGGAGGGAGACAGAGGGGGACAGAAAAAGGTCAAGAGAAGGAAGGGAGATAGAGAGGTCTCCCAATGGGTCTCCATGAATACACTTCTTACTACCATTCCTGTCTTGTCTTGGTGTCAGTAGACCTTTCCCCTTTTATCTGCTTTCTCTAGACAAACAATAATGGCACTGTCAAGTGATCACTTTACAATTCAAATTCCTCATTTTCTTTCAACTGGTGTTCAGGCTACCTCTAGGAGAAAAACTTCCATCCTCAAGACTGTGAGGTAGACCAGCTGGTCTAACTTTAGTTTAGTAGGGCGGATCTTCTTCTAAACAGAGATTAGCTTCAGGATTAAGCCAAGAGAAGTTTATAATTGGAAGGAAGGAACCATTTGCTTTTATTTACAGATGGTTTTATTACTTGCCTTTTCTTTAAAGAAGGAATCTTGAACTGTTACCAAAACACTTGTATACCCAGTGTGGGCAAGACCCTACTTACATAGTTGAATAGATCTTGGGAATCAATAATTATCCCTATGGAGACATGCTATACTTATCCCTCATTTTCTTCTTGATTGTTTGGCTGGAGAGTTATTAAGGAATTGGCATCTGTCTTGAGAATGGCAAAAGTAAACATCCTATCACTGCCCTTGGCTCTGCGTGGCTTGCTCATTCATAAACTTTAAACTACAGTGTTTAGTGCATTAGACCTAACTTAGACTATGTTAGATTTAATGAGATATTGAGATATCATACTATTTTTCCTGTAAAGATGTTTCTGCTTGGACTTACTTTCTCCACAGAGGTTTGTTTGGTAAAATATATTCTCTGATAAATGCCAACTTCTCATTCCAAATTGAGGAATCTATTAATGATCTCATTTTTTAATATTTCTATTTACTTTTCCCTGACTAGAGACTTCTTCATGAATCTCTTGTCCTTATTCCAACTTCAGATCAATCCAGTTAATATTTTGCTTATTTTATTTCTCCAAATAGGGAATTTTTGAGGTACATATTATTTTATTGCCTTCCAGTTTGTGTTATTTCCTTTTGTTTTTCTTCAATATCTTAATTTTCCTTTGCTTTGTTTTTATGTCAAATAATGCATATTTTTCTCAACTGTGTAATTACAAGACCCGTAGTCTTTGATATGCCCCTTACCATTATTTTTTTCATAATTTAAACTTGATTTACATTTTCTTTTTTGCTTAGGAAAACTTTTGTTGTTAGTGTTGGTGATGGGTTTTTTTTTTTGGACAGTAGGTGCTTTTTGTTGTAATTTTCACATTTATATCACTGATTATAGTTTTATTGCCTTAAAGGTTAGAGATGGTGTCCTGCTTACTTTTTATGTATCCTCTTGAAAAATACTTCTATTTCATTTTGTTATTATAATTCATTATTATTATTAATTTATTTGTATTTGTGTACATGGTATGAGTGTTTGAGTGTAGGCATACATGGGCCGTGCTCATGTATTGCAGTCAGGAGTCAACTGTCTCCTTCACTGTGGTTTTCTGGGGTGGAACTTATCATCAGGTTTTCATGGCCAGTGCCTTAATCCAGTGAGCACCCCAACTCCCAGAAGCCCTGTTTCTGCTTCCAACGTAGCCTTTCTCCATGGGCTCCACACTGTCCATGTTGTGGCTGGCAGCCCTCCTCATAGTCACAAAGTTGCTAGAACATTTTGGGTGCTTGAATTACTGTCATGATGACTTGAGTTCCACCCCCAGAATCCACAGTGGAAGGGGAACCAATTTCCAAGTGCTGGCTCCTGGCTGCCATCATTATTATAGTTCACTGGGGCCAGTGGAAATGCTCATGGCACCAGGATAAAGATCTCAGTATCAGTGTGCCTCACTGCTCACACCTTTCCTAGTTCAGCTTCTTGAATTTCTCAACTCAGGAGGCTCTCACTGACAGACCAGCAGCTGTGAGCCTTTGGGCTCAACCTCCATACATCTGAATGGGACCCTGAATAACAAGGCTCCTTTTCCTGACTCTGCCTGTCAGCTCTTCTGTGAATGTCTCCTTCTGTGTCTTATTTTGGTCTTCACGCTGGTGCTTGCTTGCCTTTGATACTCACCGCACTCATGTTGGAGGCTGTGCCCTTTTGAATTGAAAACATAAGTGCCTTCTGTGTTTCCTGTTTCTTCTGTGTTCTAGTTAATTCCCAGGCAGAGAAGATGAAATGAAATGTATTCTTCATGTGGTAAACTTCAAATATTTAGCTTTTAAAAACTTCTTAAGAACCTGCTTTGTATTTTATGTCTGAGCCTCATACTAGAGACCAAGACAGTGACCTAAGATGAGATAGAAGTTGCAGATGCTAAGAGAGTGAAGGAGTTGTTTACAGTGGACACTATTCTTAGATCTTAGCCCCCGGGTTGCTTCTCCTGAGTATAGTCCTTTAGTTCTGTAGTTTAAGGCACAGAGAGATATCTTCGATCCTAATCTTTGAACACTCTTTTTTCCATCTCTCCTTTTAGCACTGTCTTCCAGAAGACAAGCCCACTTCTATGTAGAAAAGAAGTATAGTTAAGGTGGGGGTATAGTGTCAGTACCCAACCCTAAGAGACCATTGATGGATATGGATGTAGGGATGGAAGAGAGAGGAATGAGTTGCCCACACTCCATTTTTCTGTAAAACCTGTTATCTGTTTTGATTCTTACCTTTCATGGAGTATAGCAAATCAGCATGTTTATGTGTCCTTGTGTCTTCCTTGCCCACTTTGGCCATATATTCCATGGACCTTGGAAAGAACACTCTGTGGCAGAACTTGGGTTTTTTAAAAGTTACTTTGCCCCATTACTTAAAGGGCACATTAAATATGTATACATGTAACTAAAACCCTGAGATGAGGAATAATGGAGCTCACAAATGTGTGACCAAATGTAGAGACACAATAGTTAGCAAGTGTCTTCACTATTACCAAGCCATGAAAATCAATGGATATTTCTCCCTTGTGACACTCACCCTCCTTAAGCATCCTCGCTGGCTGTTAAATATCTAACAATTAATTCTGGTATCCATTAAAGGTAAATTTGATGAGTTCATTACTTACTTTTCTATTGACATGATAAAACACCATGACCGGGATGACTTATAAAAGAGTTTAGTTGGGGGGTTGGGGATTTAGCTCAGTGGTAGAGCACTTGCCTAGCAAGTGCAAGGCCCTGGGTTCGGTCCCCAGCTCCGGAAAAAAAAAAGAAAAAGAGTTTAGTTGGGAGTATGGTTCCATGGGGTCTATGATGGACGAGTGGAGGTGTGATGGTACAGCTGTAACAACAGCTGAGAGCTCACATCTTGATCCACAATGGAAATAGGGAGAGGTGTTTTAAGCCTCAAAGCCTGACCTCATGACATACCTTGTAGTGGTTTGGATGAGAATGGCCCTATAGGCTCACATAAGATCCCTAATTGATGGAACTGTTTGGGAAGGATTAGGAGGTGTGACTTTTTGGACGAGGCATTGTCATTAAGGGTGGGCTTTGAGGTTTCAAAAACCCATGCCGTTCCCAAACATCCCTTTATGCCTATGGTTGTGTTTTTAAGATGCCAGCTCTTAGCTACTACTCCAACACCGTACCTGCCTACCTACTGCCATGCTATCTACCATGGACCATTGGCATTAACCCTCTAAAACCACAAGCCCTTAAACTCTTTTATAAGTTGCCTTGGTTGCATGCTTTATTACAGCAAGAGACTTTTTCCAAATAGTTGGTAGAATTTTCTACCAATTGGCAACTAAGTATTCAAACAGATAAGACTCTGAGAGTAACTCTCATTTGAATTACCACAAAGGACAACAACAATTCTAACCTCCTCAGATGTTTAAGTCACTTTCTTATTATCTTCAGGATAATCCAGATCTTTACATGGAATTTAAGTCGTCTGAGCTCTCCAAACTTAAAATATTATAGAATAACCAGGTGATTGAAAAAATGAGATGTGTAAATAGGACTTCAATGATCTGGGATTGCTACTCATCAGCAGAAAAAGTGAATTGAAATTGAACTGCCTCCATTGAGTTAGCATGACCCATAGGAGGAAGAATGGCTGGGGGTTTACTTTTATATAGCCCTATAACTTCTATGTCTGGGTCAGTATTTTATCCACTTATCCAGACAGTGAACAGCACTAGTTTAATTTCCTATATACACAGTATTTTCAGAATATTGTAGCAGAAACTGGACTTATCAATTTAGAAAAAATTGTCTTATATTTCATTCAAAATATTGCCAGTGAAAGGCAGCCTTGGTTAGACCTATAATAAGGCAAGAGGGAATGATTTTTGTGAATACAGACCAGTCTCTGAGGCAGACTAGAACTTTTAGAGGGATACAGTCTTCTGGTGATGATTTCTGCTTCAATTGGGTGGATAACTTCACAGTGGAACTCCTCATGAAAAGTATCCCCATACCACAGCATCACTTAAGGGGTCAGAGCACCTGGCAATTTTTGAATTAAAATAATGGATCTCGATGGAGAATGTTGAGGTAGCTTGGAAACCCATACTTGTGCAGGTGAGGTGCATGGTAACCCTGTCATCCCAGCAAACTCTTGTGAAGCCTGTTCAGTGGCAAGAGGTACAAGTAACTATCCCCGTTTTGAATGCCCCTTCTCGGGGAATCTTCAGACATCTTCAAGAACCACAACTCATGCCTACAGTGCATTGAAATCTCATAGAGTAGCCTAGCTTGGTTTTGGTTTTTGCCCAGGCAAAGGGGCTTTATTGATGAGATCCTTAATCCCCTAGAACTTAGGAGTCATCACCAGAACCTTTCTGGCCAAAGTACCTGTCAAACTTCATTCACTACAAGATTTGACCATTTTTATCTCTTTCTCTCCTCTCCCTGGGAAGTTTGACCTTTTGACCTCTAATTTCCCCAGCAAGGGCCAGAGACTATGGACTTTACCTCTCAGTGTGTGGCCAACTACTCCCAGAGTAGTTAGGGTTTCCAGCGCACACTGGCCTAAGGTGACCTTCAGTGAGATCCCTAGAATAAGCATGCCATTTCTCCTTTTTGTATGATTTGCTGACATTGAAATCCTACCCTGGACATCTTTCCCATTCAATGCCTGCTTTGCTGTTTATTTAACTGCCACAAAGATTTTTTGTGTGTGTGTGTGACATGCCATCAGGTAGCCATAAATTGTCTTATGTATATACTTCCAAATTCATCTAAGATTTTCCAAGTTAAAAAAGGAGAGGTGAACATAAGTGTGAGGCTGCAATGATTTACTCCTCCTCGCTATAACTCTCTCTCAGGGGAAATCTCTAGGCTTCTGTGAGCTTTGATGAAGAGACCAAGGAGCAGGTCGGTATTTTATAGGAATATTACAAACCTCCTCAAGTTTACCTGGGGGCAAACTTGAAATTCATATCTATTATTTAAAGGGGGTTTAAATCTAATATTTATAATGTCTCAAAGTAAAGATTTCTATCTCACTGCTGGTCTTTTGACTTGTGATTTAGAAATCAATTGGTTCCTCTCTCCTTTCAAATTAAACTATGTGTCTTCATTTCCAGTCGGCTTGCACAAGAACTTCAACAGGGGCTCCCGAAACTCAGCTCAGTACCCCAGCTTGTGACTCATGTCTGTGGAAGGCACCACTACCTCCTCCCTTTACTTTCTCCCCAATTGATGGTCCTCTCAAAAGCTTAGGTTTTCTCACTCTGTTCACCATAGCACATTGCTGCTTCTCAGTCTTCCTGTATGTCTGAGCACTTTGTTTTTGTCCAACTCTTTGTAATAGCTCAGCCTCATTGCACATCCACCCAAAAACCAGTCTACAATCATTTCAGTTCCTTTTGTCCTTTTCAACCACTGGAAGAATAGTCTGTTGGAACTGAGATAACAACAAGCCCTGTGCAGCGTAATCCCAGTTGCCTTATAGTCTGCCCATCCCTTCCTTGGCCTAGGATCTGAGCTCCTTATAGATCCTTTGCATTCTGTTACAGCCATTCTGCTCTTTGTGGAATATTCCAGCACTGACACTTAGCAGGTACTTGAGAGCAAGCTTAGGTATCACCTGTAGAAAGTCTGCAGTGATCACAAGTATGTCCTGGGTACCTGGGTGTCTGTGAGTGAGCTCTAACAATAGGTCCATTTTCCTTTCTCTGGCACCCATGTTTCCCTTGCAAGACCCTTCAGATTTGGGCTCCCAGCAGATACCACTGCTGGATTTATAAACCTCCTGTCTGTTGTATGTAAAATTTTGAGCTTCAAACTATAGAACTTAGAAGTATTACTTTTCCCTATAGGAATGGCTATAGAAGGTGCATTCTTTTGTAAAGTTTAATTTTGCTAAATCTCGAAGAACTGAGGCCATGATTTCCCTTCATTGCAGCAGCACAATGTGTCATGGCAGAAGCCTTCATCCTCCAGTCAAGAAAACATGAGCCCAAGTCCTAGTTCATGATTGGGTCAAGACTTTGAACAACTGATTCATGACCTTATCTGGAAGTTGAGGAGTAACAGAATTGGACTGGGGATGTGGGTATATGCGACCTTTGTCTGAGGGTGTGGTTGCATGTCCAGTGAGCAACAGCCCCTTAGCAGGTTATAACTTTGCCACCCCAACCTTTTCTCTGTCTTATTTTTTTAATAACAATACAACTTTCCAGTTTTTAAAGTTACAAGAGAACCATTGTTCAAGATTTTTAGGTGGAAGAAAATATTTTGCATATCACAACATCTGTAGTCATTTCCTCAGACAGTTATGAATGAATCATATGATATTTAGCACTGTACTATTCAATAGCAAACAGCACAATTGCAATTAAAAGTCCAGCAACAACTAAGATTACATTGTCTGAGAGGTAAGCCTAAAGAGTAGTTTAATTTCTCCATAAAACTAAATTGTTTGTTTTAGTTTTTTTTGTTTTGAGATGGTGTGTCATATACCCCAGGATGGCCTCAAATTCCCCCGTAGCCAAGGCTAACCTAGAATTCCTGATCTCTCTACTTTCACTTGCCACATGCTAAAATCACAGGCAGCTCCACCACCCTATCTGGCTTCAAAACTAACTTATTAAATATTTTTCTGACTAAATTGGGTTCTTACTACAGATATAGAAATGTGTTAAAATTTGATGTCAATTGCCAGGTCATCATCCAGCAGACACATTTCAAGAAAACTCTACATCCCAATAATTTCAATCAAAATGAGTGTGGTGTGTCCATGGGGTGTGTTCTGTGTGGCATCTAGTTTATGTGTGGGGGGTGTGTTCATATGTCCCCATGTTCAAGTAGGCATGCCAAGACAGGTGTACAGAAGTCAGCAGACAACGTCAGGTATGGGCCTTGCCTTCTACCTTGGTACAGACAAGCTCTGTTGTCTTTCTACATTACATTTGCCAGTACCAGGAGCTCTGGCAATTCTCCTATACCCATTTCCTATCTTGATACAGGAGCAATTGGATTATAAGTGTATTGTTACTGTGTCTAGCTCTTAGATGGGTTTTGGGGACCTGAATTCAGGTCACTGGACTTATGCAACTGGATTTATCCACAGCTCTGTGGATAGGACTTTTAAAAACAAAAAAAAGAGCCCTCAAATACTTGAACATCTACTCAGAGGCCTGTAAGGGACATGTGCCCAAGAATCAATGAGGGTGTCCTTAGCTATGAATCACTACACTGGGGATATGGAACCTGAAGAGGCCATCCTGTATCCAGAATGGAATGCCAGTCCAGTGATAGAGACACCAACCCACCCAAAAACTTTCAACCCCAAATTGATCCTGTCTATAAGAACTGCAGGCATGGGTGAGGGAGCACAGGCTGAGAGAATAGCCAACCAGTAACTGCCCTAACTTGGGAGCCATTGTATGTTCAAGCACTAATTCTTAATTTTCAGTTATGCTTGCAGACAGGAGCATGTAATCTTCTGAGAGGCTCTACATAGCAGCTGACTCAGATAGATACAGACACCCACAGCTAAACAGTGGATGGAGCTTGGGGACTCTTACGGAAGATAGGAGGAAGGATTGCAGGCAAGAGAAGGGGATAGAAATTCACAGGAAGACCAACAGAATCAACTAACCTGGACCCTTGGGGCTCTCAGAGTCTGAACCACCAACCAAAGAACATACATGGGCTGAAACCTAGGAATGCAGGCTTAACAGTTCACAAGGATGCCTATTTCCTTCATAATGTACTTGTCTAATGGCTAGGGTGCCATGTTCCATACTATACTTTCAGAATGACAATGCTTCTTTTTTTTCCTTTTCTTTTTTCCGGAGCTGGGGACCGAACCCAGGGCCTTGCGCTTGCTAGGCAAGCGCTCTACCACTGAGCTAAATCCCCAACCCCATGACAATGCTTCTTTACAACAATTCTTGGTCTTGCCAGTTACTGGACAGTGGGTTTGTTATCAGAGCTCAGGAAGAAAATCCTTAGCCACAAAGACAGATTCATGTTTCTTTAGAATAGGTGTTCTTTGTTTTCTGAGAATGGTTGTGGAGCAAATATTTTCAGATCATGGGCCATCTGGTGACAGGCCTGATCATCCCTGCTCTGGAACAGCCACAAGCAAGGAATATGCACGCCAAAAGGTGTGGCTGAGCTGCAAGAAAGTTGTTTATGGAAACAGGCAGTGGGCAGAGGTAGCCTGTGGTCTACACCACAGTACCAACTATCAATTTTACTTTCACATCAGGTAGAGCAGGGCATCACCGTACATAGTCTTTGAACAGCTACTGCTGTCATCTTCTTACTCAGCATAGATGTTTTCTTCCAAGACTTGGAGTATGCAGCTTCCAGAGTGAGCTTCCTCTTGGAACTGTACCTCATCTTCATGTTCCTCAAGTCTCAGAATAATCATGCGTGTGAAATCCCCATGGAAGTTAGTCTCGTTTTAACCTAATTGGTCTCCACACGTCTACTCTAACACTGACTTGGGGCTGTTAAACTTCCCCATCTCTAATTCCGGTGATGCCGGAAAGTGTCTGAACATCTTCTGAAATTCAAGCAGATGCTTCCATTTCAAGTGACACATCCGCATCCCTTTCTGTAGTGAGTGTCTGGGAAATGTAGGCACATACACATGCTGTCAGTTCCCTGGCTTGGCTTCTGCTGTCTGCTAAGCATTTTTTTTGAAGAGTGTCCGGGAAAGCCTATGGAGATATCCCAGCAAGTGCTGGTCAACATTCCCCACAGATCACGTCTTGGTGCCTGGTAGGGTCTCTATTCTGCAAAGACAGGTCACTGTTTGTGAAAGGAGACTTTATTTTATTTTACCCAAACCTACTGACTCATGGTTTTCTGCAGTAGTACCTCTGTGTTTGCTGTTTTCTTTTTTAGTCCATATTCCAAGAAGATTAAAGAAAGAGCAGAGAGAGCCCGAGGGGTGCCTACCCTGTGCTTTCATTGCCATGCTGTCTGCTGGTACAACTATTAGCTTTCTGTCTCTTGTAAGAATGCTGCCCTGGTACTCTGTTCCTCAGTTGCCCAGCCATAGCCAACCTCCCTGACCAGTGTGCAAGGCCCTGTCACAGAGTCCTTTCTATTAGAGCCTGTACATTTAAATTATCCATTTACTTTAGATTTTGTTTCTCCTTTTATAAAACAACCAAGTGATTTTAAGTGGCTTTGGCTTCTGACATGATCCACTCTTATTAGGTCTTCAAAGGCTCTTGAGAATTTTTTTGTTTACAATGTCTGAAAATGTAGCCTGGAGGGTTTTCATGCTCTGCCCAATGCTGGTATCTAAAAATGAAATTTAAGCTGACTGGCAGTAAGAGAAGTGCCCAGATCAGCAGATGGTGTGAAATGCAAGACTCATAAAAGGAAAATGTATTCATGAAAATACACATCCTTCCCCATGTATTAAAGGTCTGCTAGGAACACATGTTCATGGTAGACTTGAGGGCTGTCAGGTTGTCAGAAATGGAAGTCATCTGTATTTCAGCTTGTTAAGCTCCCACCTGAGTTGTCTGGGGACAAGAAACATGACCAGGAAGGCAATGCCACCTGGAGGTGCCATACCATCTACAGGTAAGCACCTCTGGGAACGTGGCTCCATGATGACGTTTGGGCATGTGTCTGTGTAAAACATCCTAGATGTACTGTGATTATCTGCATTCTATCTGTCACACATTTTTATCAAAGATATGTTTGGTCACAGAGGTATTCCTGTAGGAACTTGTGATGATATAAATGTGGAACAGAGGCTGACAATAATTGAGGCAGAAGACAGACCCCAAAGAAGATGTGTGTGTGTGTGTGTCCATATATGCTGTGTGCATGTAAGTGCCTCTACATGTGTGTACCAAGGACAAAGCTCAACCTCAGCCACATTCTTCTGCAGAAGTCGTCACCTTGGATTTTGGCAAAGCATCTCTTACTGAAAAACCATTTGAGCAGAATGTGAGCTGGTTAGCCAGCAAGCCTCAGACCTGTACCTCTGCCTCTGCATCCCAGGGATCACAAACATGTACAACCATGCTTCATTTGTTCTGGGGATTGAATTTGGGCCCTTGTGTTTGCACAGCAAGCACATTACTAACTGAACTATTTCCCGAGTTGCTGGATGGACAAAGTTTAGCATGGTTAGAATGTTCAGTGAATTGCCTTAGATTTTATTTCTAGCATAAACATCAGAACAGACACCAATTAAGCACAAAGGGGGGGGGAATATGCTACCACAGAACATTCTATGACAAAGAAATTTGGGGATTCTTCTGTAGGTACAAGTTGGACCATGTGATGTTTGCATGCATGAAACAAGAACACAGACATCCATGACACAAAATACAATTAGTTTTAGGAAGTGAGCTGTTAACTGTTACTGGTTTGATATTTAGTGGTTTGAGTGGAGTTGATTGATGTTTACAAATACTTCTCAGTTCATTCTGCATCCAAACAGCAGGATTCCTTAGCCTTCTTCCTTCTTCCCCCACAGTGGAACCTTCCAGGCAGGTGGTTCAATTTATAAGTAAGTGTAGGCAGTCTGACTGGGAGCCCATAATCCAAACCACTGTGGAATGCTATGGCTACCTACTCTGAGTACCTAAATAGAACCTTTTACCATCCCAGAACTCAGTACAATAAAAACAGAACCCTAGAGGTCTGCCTTGGCTTTTCTCAATAAAGGGTCAAGTTTTTGACACATTACCCATAACTGCTATTCTGGATTCCAATTTACAGAGAAGCAGTTCGTGTATTACAGAACAATGGGTCTTATTGAGGACCATGGTCAGACCTTCACAGGAGTTCCTATATTAATGGGTTCCCCATCTGTAAAGGGCAAGCATGAAGACAGTAAGCCTAAGCTCTGCTCCAGCTCTGTCTCTTAACAATGAGGCAAAGAAAGGGCGTCACAGTGGCTGAAAACCTGCTTAGAATGGAGCAGGGACAGAAACCTTGACCCACTGAAAGCCAAAGGTCCAGTAGTGTGAGGTTAAGAACAGTGGGGTGCCAGCATTCAGTGTGAAGCATTTGCTGGGAGACCCTACAGGGAAAAGACTAACACAGTGTCATGGACTGAGAAAAAAGTTTGTTAGGTTTTTGGTTTTCTTGTTTATGTGTTGTTTAACAAGACAGACCATTTAACTGGTGCATAACAAGCAGACATCTGCAGCCCAGGTACTCAAGGTCTGTCTCTTCAACCCACCATGAAACTATCCTTGAAATCATCCAGTGGCACTTGTCAAAATCCCAGGCTTCGTGACCTCATGCAACCTTATGTGACCTCATGGCACCAGCAGCTTCAGTGTTTTTATTACTACAGACAAAACTTGTTCAGTAGGAAAAATAAAATACAGTCAGAATTTCATCTGCATGCAGAACTACAGCATGAAGCAAAACTATCATGTCAAATGTCTTCTTCTTAGATTGTTTTGTTTAGTAGAAATGTATCATTTTATTGATCCGTTCAAAGGACTGGATTTACTTTTTTAATTTTTATTTTATTTTCTTGATTTTAGTTTTCTTAATTTATGACCTAATTATAATATTAATTTTCGTTTAATTTGCCCACTCTAAGGAAGATAGATACTTTTATTGCATATTTTAGACATTTCTTCTTTTCTTATATGTGATTTTAATATCATGAACTTTCAACTAAGCACTCTATTATCCACACCTAACAAATTTTGACAAATTCAATTATTCAGATCTTGATACTTCCTTGGCTGATAAATTATATGAATATGTATTATTTAATTTTCATATTTGGGTGTATCTCGTTGTATTTTTATGTTGGGGTGAGTTTAATTCTATTATGAGCATGAAACATCAGTTCTGGTAACATGTTTCATATGGCTTTGTTTCTTTTCATTTATTAAGGTTTTTTTTGTCATCCAGAGCACCATCTGTTATAGTAAATATACCTGTGAGGGGAACATGTATTCTCTGTTGTAAGGTAGAATGTTCTGTAAATGCCAACAGGGTCAACGTGGTTGATTAGTGGTGTGTAGGTCCAACATATTCCTACTTGTCTGCTGCTTGCTTCCTCTCTCACTTAGAGTGAGTGGGGTTCCCTACCTATCACAGGGTTATCTATCTCTTTATGTTTTCCTGTGTGCTTCTTCACTATGTTACCAGATACATATAAATTTAAAAATTTCCTGCAATATTTTAGAATTTACCTTTTATCATTATGCAATGTTGTTCTTTACCCTTGAAAATCTTTCTCCATCTAGTGCCTTCACTACCTAAACTTAACAGGGCTGTACATACTCTGATTGTGTTAGCAGGTGTATCAGTTAGAATTCTGCAGGAAGGCAGAATCAGATATGAATCCACCCACCCACACCCATGCACATTAAGAGATATATGTGAATGGATTGCTTACATGATCATGGGTTGATACTTAAGATTGATAGGGTAGAGTAGGAGGATGGGAACTTTGGGGAAAGAGCAGTCTTAAGCAAAACTTAAACTTCTTCCCCGTAAAAACCTTTGTGTCACTCATAAACACTGCAAACTGATTAGATGAGGCCTATTATAAGTACTGTAGTTGGCTACTTTTAAGGATTTCTAAATACTATATGTGTTTACCACATCTGTAAAACTTTCACTACAGCACCTAAATTGGTGCTTGATTTAATAAGTGAATACTAAAACCTAGCCAAGTTGGCACATGAAACTCACTGGCAGATGCCACCCTTTATCCACCTGGCACCAGCAGCCATCTTTGAACACTGTATTTAATCCACAAATAAGTGACAGCCATATTCTCTTATAACAGGAGGCAGTCATCCTATGTGCAATGAAGAGACACCAGCACTAACCCAAGGGAGGATGTGGAGTCCTTGAGTAGTCTCTGGTAGTCCTCACTTTTCTCCTTTATGTCCTGTTGCTTGCAGTCTGTGATAAGAAGTTAGCTGTTAGTAACAGTCTGTTAAATGACAAGATGGCTATCAATAAGAATTGCTATACATTTGTATGGTTAAGTGTGCATAGATGCCTTATTTTCTCATTGTTGTCATGACAAGGGATCCAGGTGGGATTCAGTGGCTTTCCTTCTCTCCAGGCCTCTCTGAAGGTTGTGGTGAAGATTGCAGACAGATCATAGACATCCCCCTGTTCTACTGGAAACATCACAATTAAGCTCCTTCTTGTGATTGTCTGAAGAATTTAATTCCTTATGCTTCGTCCATCCAAGGGCCCCACATTCTCATGAGCTGTTAGCCAGAATCTCACTTGGCTAGTTGGCACTAGACCCCCTCTGTGGCCATTTCACACCACACCCCCACTTTTCTGTTTTAACAGACAATAGTGAGGAAGAAGAATGACATCACCGTGAAAGCCATAGTGTATAACCTGGCTTTGGAGTGACACCTAATCATCTTCATTCCCTTGTTCTAACCATAGGTAGGGGACACTGAGTGCCATGTGCACTGGAAGGGATCACAGCATGGTATGGTTTGTTGGCCGGACTGGAGTGCTGGGTGCCATCTAGACATGAAGCACCTACAGCCTCACACCCCCAAACCATATGCCCTCACATACCCAGATGCAGGTGCTTCCTGGAGTCACACTCTTTCTACATTTATTTCCTTTTGCTGGGCCATTCTCTGCTTCTTCTTTCTACCTATGAAAGAGAAACGATGCACTAGAGCCTGTCCTGCCTGGCAAGTGTTTGGGAAAGTTATACTTTCCTCTTAAAGACAGTGCCTGTTAGTGCCTGAGGGCCGAGAATCCCATACCTGTGCTGTCCAGATGGACTGCAGAAACTTCTGATGGACAGACATGGGTCAGGATGCGTCCAATCTCATCTCCAACAGCTACAGAGGTTTAGAAAATGGGTGTGTATCTGTTGTATTTGTTGCAGTTTGCCTCCAAAGGTTCATGCTTGCCCTTTAAAGGGGTAGCAGCTTCTCCCTGAAAGTCATTTTGAGGATACAATGGCAATCCCTCGGCACATGACTGGAGTGGCCCTCTCCAGCTGATAAGCAATCTTTTTGCACATTTGCTCCTCTCTGCAATTACATTTTGCCAGTAATCCCCACCTTGTGAGCGGCTCAGCCTGGGTGATGGAAGGCTTAAGGACTGGGATGTTATCAGAGCCGTCACAGCTGTTCTAGGAGAGGCACTGTGCTTGGTCTCATCATGGGTATTTTGGGAAATTTCTCTTTCTGAATTATCATTTCCCAGAACCATGAGAAGAAATGCACCTTTTTCTGTCTTCTGATGTTATCTGCCAAGAAGTTCCTCCCTCCTATCACTGCCACCTCAGACCTAGAAAAACAAAGACCATTCAGCCCTTCCATTAGCAAGTGGAAAAATCTGCACAGAAAAATTCTGATGAGACTGTGCTTTTCCTGTATTGATCCTGAGGTCCTTTCTGTATAAGACAAATCAGAAACCTATTTCATCTAACATGTCCTTATAGGTCTATATGTCCCTAATGTGATGGCCAGAGAAGGCTTTAAAGGAGAGAAATTGCCTGAATAGATGTCAAAAATAATGGAGGTCGTGACTGACCATGACCTTTCCTTAACGCTTGCAATGAAGAGCAGGCAGTACCCACTGTGTCCAACACGTTTCAATCTCATACTCTTGTAATAAGATCTCTACCTCCCTCTACTGCATTGAAAACACCCTGAAGGTCTTGCCCGGGTGGATAGCATGTGAGTGACAGGCCAGGCAGGCACTCTGACCCAGGCACGTCAGCTGAAAGTTTCCTAAGTGTTGGAGGGTGCAAACTTCTAGATGGTAACCACCCCAAGTCACCATTACTATTGGAGAATGAACAGGGAAGTCCATCCCCTAAGAGAAGGACTTGGGGTGTCACACCCAGAATTGTATAAATGAAAGACCAAGAGCAAAGACCTCTTGGCTTCCCCATTTTAATTCTTATATACTATAGTGCCAGGCTTTGGTCTGTGACCTAAGCTAGGGAGGGTTCTGTGTCCTCCAGAGCTACTCTATGAGAGGAGATCTGTGGCTACTCGGTAGGCACCTTGTGTTAGGCCTATGGTAGGATATAAGCGGTGTGGTCTTACTACCATCTAACAGATCATGGAAAGTCACTAATGTAGACTACAGTCTGAGTCTGAGTAAGTCTTGCACACTTAGTTTCCCTTGGGTGTGGGCACATGCTGTAAGTAGAGATGTGTCTGTAGAAACCAGTAAGCAAGATGTCCCTGGTGTGTAGCATGAGCCAGTAAGTTGAATTTCCATGTATTTCATATAAGACACCAACATTTCTTAATTTCTGAACTTGTCCTTTCTCCTTTTGCTGTCAGTAGATGTCTCTTGTTCTGGAGAAAGAAAACTTAAGTTGTCCCTTCCTTTTACCTAGTGTTTAACTTGTCTCCAAATGGTCATGGCAGCTGATGCCAACTGGCTTTCGGTCTTTATGTGCTGATCCTGGATTTTAGTGTTTGACGATACAGCCGGTCCTCCCCTTGTGTTCCCTGCAGCTGACTTTCTGCATGCAGAGCTACAAGGGTTTTGGTCCTCTCTCTCTAGCTTATTGCTTTTCACTGAGGTTCCATATGGCACTTTGCCATTTCATTCTGTAATGAATTTGAAAAGTCATTACTATGAGAAAGATTTCTACCAAATTGCTTTGACTATAAACCACATATGAAGAGCTGTCTGGATCTTTGAATTCTTTCTTTAGGATCCACACTCAGCTTAAATGAAGCCATTGTGCATTTTTTGAACAAAGACACATCTCATGGCTGAGCCCAGTAGAAGGAAGTCGTATTGTAATTCTTTTTCTTCTTTACAGAGTCAAATTAAACCAACTTATTACCTCTGACATACAGCAAAACAGCATCATCACATGAAGAAGAGAGTGTTATTATATGAGGATTTGCTATATTTTTAATATTTTCGAGATTTATTTTTATTTATGTGTTTATGTGTAGACATGACCATGTGGAGGTATGTACATATATGAATGCAATACCTGCAGAGGCCCAAAGAGGGCATTAGACTCCATGAAGCTAGAGTTTCAGGTGATTGTGAGTCACCCGACATGAGTTCTGGGAACTGAGCTAAGGTTCTCCGAAAGAGCAGTGCACATTCTCAAACACGGAGCTATCTTTCTAGCTCCCTGATTTATCTTGAAGTTGATTTTTCTCCCTACTATAGAAAAAATGCTGTTTACTAACAGTGACCACAATGTTTCTCTTTGGGAAGTATATTTATGTGTATACTTTTATACTAAAATGAACATAAAAATTTATGTATTATAATTTGTACAGCAGTTCATGTGCTACAGTGTAAAGAAAAAGCAGTTATTAGAGACAGAAATTATATGTCCCATACAAGCAGTTATGACAGGACTGAGTCGTCACTATGGATTTCTTGAAGTAGAGTTTCTGGCTTGAAGTCTGTGACTGTCTAGTGCCTATGTTTACATAAGCAATTTTTATTTCAGTTTTGCATCAATGGCCCCTAATTACTCTGTTCCTCTCAGGATAATATATCACACTCTCTGCTTTGCCAGTATTTTTAATAATTTCTTAATAGAAGCAGATCAGGACTTTTCTGGAGGCTCTGGCATTGTAATTGCTGAGTGCTCTACGTGAAGTGATGTTAGGACAATATACCCACAGTTAGGCCCCAGAGAACCTCCCTGGCAGCTTGCCCAGAAACCCAAAGCCATCTGTGATTTACATATGCATGAACTTTGTGGAATTAAAAATAAACACATAACCATAATATTTACTTGCCTGTCTTTGTTCTTTGCTTTAGGAGAAGGAGTAGGCTGAGGACATTCATCCTGTCTGAAGCTCTGGGGCTGAGCAGAGCTTGCTGCTTCTGTACTTATCAGGAGGGAAGTCCTAAGCGGTGGTTTTGTAGAGGAGAGTGGTACGGGAAGTTGGAAGGGCCTCCTTGGCATTACCAGCAGCTCTAGGCTCCATTTGGGTTGGAGTTATCTCATAGATTTTACATTGAGCAGAAGGCATTAACAAGGAGGCAATCTGAAGACAGGCAAGGTTATGTTCTACAACAAATAACCCTGAAATCCTCACAAATTCTGGTAATGGTTACATTTTTTGCTCACATTTGGCTTCTGTCATGGATAATGGTCTGCGTTCTCTCTGCTTTCTTCTTGCTGTAGAATTCTAGAAGAGGCGGCATCTTTACCCAGCTGGAAGGCAGAGCCCACAGACCCTTGAGATGGTTTTCTTAAAGTTTCTGCTCATAAATATTTCCACTTTTCCTGGTGACGATCTGTCTAAGCCTAGTATTATTGGGGCAGAAGAATAGAATTTCTCTAACAGAAAGAGGGCTACACACGGTAAAACAAGCTTGAGAGTAAGGGAAAGAAAAGTCTCATCCTCTGAAGGATGATGCAGTGAATATCAGCGCAGCTTAACACATCTCTACCTGGCAAACCTAAAGATTTCTTGAGTTGCTTTGCTTTTCAAAATCAAAGCCCTTTGCAGGTAGCTAGCCACTTGCTGATGGCTCTTTTCTGTGTCATTTATGAGATCCAAAGAGCTGTTTTGTTGAGGCTGTGACTTTGGGTGAAGCTTGTGCTGCCTGTCTGTGAAGTCACTGGCAATCTTCCTCCTTTCAGAGCTCCACAAAGTGCCTAAAGGGTTTTGCCTTCAAAGTTTTGGAGACCAGGCCACAGTTGAGTGACCAGACATAGCCATAACCCTTTGCCATGTTGGAATGTCCTCTCTGGAGACCATGATGAAGCTTGGTCTGTGAATGCATAGGTTGATGGTATTTGGAGTTAGAACCATGGGAAAGCGTAAGTTATGGGAAGAGCTTCATCTATTCTAATGCATCCATGGCCTAGTGGCTTAACTTATTCATGGGTTACTTGGGGGAATGGCTTTGTTCTAGAAGAGAGCTCCTTGGTATACCTCTTGTCTCATCCTCTGCTATGGCGCTGCATCATTAATGCCTTTGGCAATACCAAGCCGATGCCAGCACCTGATCTAGAACTTTCAGTCACAGCCCAGAATCATAGAACAAACAGATCTTTATATAAATGATGTAGTTTGAGGCATTTTGTGATCATTGCAATATCAAATGGACTAAGACACCATGTGTAGATGTGTCTGTCCAGCCAGTGCCTAAAGTGTCATGAACAGAGAAAAGTTGCAGTAATCCTCTGTTCAGTGAGGCCTACTGGGATTGTTTTAACATTATTTGCCTCAGCACTGGGTTCCTTTCTCAGTGTCCCAGAATTCCTGCAACAGAACACAAATACAAAAGGCTTTATATTTGGAAAGCAAAACAAGTCAAGAAACCTTTGGGCTTCACAGGTGCAAATATGTTAAGCTGAATAATCCTGTGGAGGATGAAATCTTTCTGTCCTTTACCCTAAAACTTGGTTTTATGATGTGTGGCTCCCTTTGTGTTGGAGTTCTATTCTTCTTCCCAAATAATTTGAGGTTTGACCAGATTATAACTAATGATCACACTTCCTTCAATTATCCACTGTGAAGGCTAGGCATGGGGATCACACTCTTAATTCGAGAACTCTGCAATCAGAGAAAGGCAGATCTCTGAGAATTCATAGAAGATTAAATGCCAGCCAACACTACACAGTGAAACCTGGTTTCAAAAAACACACTATTATCTTTCTGGTTGGTTAAAAATATAACCCAATTTCTGTGAAAGTTACAAAAACATTATTCTTTAAATTATAGAAACAATATGGTATAGTTTTGTTCTAAAATAACCTTGTGTTTTTGTCTATCTTTATGAGTAGCTGTCTGTTGGGTGCAAACATCCATCTCTATGAATGTCATCATCTAAGAAGCATGAGACTGGGGTTCTAATGGGTAGTGAACAACAACGTGCAAAAAACCTAAAACATAATAACATGGCTTCTGCTCACTTTTCTGACCAACAAGCAGAGATTCCATGCTAGTAAGCTACCTAGAATGTTTGTTTCTTCTTAGATTCTTTATTGGTTTCATGATTGCTAAACCTCTGGGTTGAAGGAGTCCATGAGAGATCCATGTCCTTCTGAACCTTAGTGTAGTCCTGTGCCCTGTGCTCTCAAGGAGTGAGAAACCCACACAGGTAGCATCATTTGTCTCTCTTCCAGCATCCAGATCCAGCCAATCTCATGCCTCCCTTCCTGTGACTACACTTACTACCCCATAGTGCTCAGCGTCACCTCTGATCCTTTGTGGGCACCTACGCTTTCATCTGTTGTGCTTAAGAATTCTAGAGCCATCCAGTTTCCTAGGGCCTCTGTGACATCATGGCCTGCAGTGAGGACACTCACTCACTCTATATTTAGTGAATTCTTATTCATCTTTGAGAAATTGGCTTCATAATGTTGACTCTTCTCTTGGAGAGTAACCATATTTCTAGCCTTTAGCAAAGATTCCAGGTTTCTGATCTTGTCTGAGAGGTTTAGTCACCACCTGGCCAAGCTTCTTTATGCTGATGACTCTGAGAAATTAGGTTCCAGGAGTTGAAATGATCCAAAGCAGTTTCTGCTCACTGGGATCTCTTTCCTTATTTTACACTGTGTTGTGTCTCAGTGCATGGAAACTTCCTGCAAAGACTCACATGACACAGCCTTGGCAGTGTATATGGTCATCTCCTTTTGTGAACACAGCAAGAAGTACTCTTCCTCATGGATGTCTACTCATTCAGAATGTATAAGGAAGCCCATGATGGGGTTCACCCAGTAAGAAGTGACCACCCAAAGTAGTCATCACTGGTATCTAATGTGCGCTGGACCCATCTTCTCGCTAATTCTGGAAAACTCTTTTTGGAGGACACATATGTCAAAAGATGTCAGAACCCTTGGAGACTTCTTATCACTTTTGCCTACACCTGTGTCTTTGTGTGCCCATGTGGAGATGCCTGGGAAGGCCACCAATGGCAAAATTATTTCTAAGGTTATGTCTTCTGTTTTTTTATTATTCCCCATTTAGATCAACCCATAGGAGGTGTATCGTTTATTTTTGCTCTATATACTTAATTTTATTACCTGAATAATATGTTAGCAGAAAATAATGAAATCAGCACAGAGTTGCATCATTCAGTTAAAATCGCCATCAATGGCTTAATGAGAATCCTGTAATATTTGGAGGTAGATTTTAATAGCACGATTGATTCAGCAGAGCAGCAAATCTATTGTAATTGCTTTCCATGAATAGAGCTTTTTATTAGACTAAGAAACGACTCACGAAGGCTGAAATAGTGGCATAATCCTTCAGATAGACTGACTTGTGGAGGCTGACAAAAGTGAAAATTTTCCTAACTCCATATTTTAATTACACTCTTGTTAAATGTTCATCTGAAAAATATGGCCTTTGGTCAGTTGGAAGCAGCACTTTGATAGCTGGCGGGACCTGCCACCGTGTCTTCATCTGTGGCTGCGCTAAGGAAGAGGAGTGTTTGTGTATCGCAGATGTTAAGGCCCTTTTTCTTTCTTTCTGAAGAAGAAATCTCAAAATCATATTTAAAATATCAGCAGAGGACAAAGGAGAGGGCTAACTCATTAAGTGCTGGCCATGCAAGCATAAACACTGGAGTCTGGAACTCAGCACTCATGTAAATAACCAGATGTGGCAGCACATGCTTGTAATCCCAAGGCTAGAGAGGTGGAGACAAGAGGATCTCTGCTCTGTGCTACACTAGTCAAGTTGGTAAGCTCCAGGTTTAGTGAGAGACCAGAAAAAAGTCAGGTGGAGAGCAATGAAGGAACGCACCAACATTGACCTGTGGTCTCCACATGCATATTCACATGTGTACACTTACACACATGAGCATGTACACGCACATACACCGCACATTACAAGTTGGAGCTGTTATTCATCATAGTCTTGGAAGCCTTTGAATAAAATATAACAGTCTTTGTTGAAAATATTTACTAAATGTAGCACACTGTATAAACTTTCTGTGATTTTTTCTGGTATTCTTTGTTTTGAACCCACAATTCAGATCAAAGAAGAAACTCTGTAAATTTTTTTTCCTCCTTTCCTCTCTCCCTTCCTTTCTTCCTTCCCTCCATTTTCCTCTAACTTCTCTTCTTTCCACCATGTGAGTCCTCTTTCTCCCCTGCCCTGCTCCTTTTCTTTTCTTTTTCCTTCCCTTCTTCCCTCCCTCCTCCTCTCCCTCCTCTCTTATCTTTCTTTTTTCTAATATTGGCTTCAAGCCGGGTCTGCACACATGCTATGGAAGCACTCTAGCACTGCAGTATACGCCTGCACTTAACTGTACGTTCTAAAAGCACTTCTTTTTTTATTATTTTTATCATTTGTTGCGTAAATGCACTAGAGTAAAAGTATATGATTACCTTTTAGGGTGTTCTGTTGAGGCTGTTTGTTTCTTTAAGTTGCCCTTTTGTACTACAGATTTATAACTATTATATAGCATTTAAAAATATTCTACGGATAATGCAATATCTGATAATTGCTTTTAAAAGTTGGGATGACTCTGCAGCCCAGTCTTCATTGTGCCTATGGAGGCAAAGGCCAGTCCTAGATGGGGATGGTGGTATGCTTTAGTGCTGTGCAGAGGCTGAGAAGAGCCCACCCAAGGGATCTCATGAGGTCGTCAGAGCCTGCTGTCTTCTGGAGACCTTCTAAGAACTGCCTGCTTATGTAGTAAGATACACTGACTGGCATGGTTTTGATAACTTTTGACAAATCTGTAGCCCTAACTGACACCAGAACAGTCAGGATAGAGAATAGTACTTCTTGTGATTTCCATATCCTATATCATCAATGATATGCAATGGGCTTTCCCAGAGTCTTCCTTTTATGATATATCCTTGGGTATAATCATTTGCGGAATAGCCTCAACTATGGGTAATGTGTAAATCTAGGTCTTATTACAAGAGTCTTCAAAAGCAAGAGAGGGGGGGGAGGAGTGGGAGGGGAAGGGAGGGAAGGGGGAGAGAGAGCACAGAGGGAGGAACTGGTCAGACTGTATGGAAAGCTTATCCCACCTCCACCTCCACCTCCATTTGTTCTTCCTAAAAGGCAGCTAAACTTAGGAGGGACATTCTCTTTCTATCAGTCTATTCTTCTGGCCACCCTGGCAAATACAAATTGTGCTGCCTCTGTCACTACTTATGCACCTGTGGCTTCGTGGGGTGTGCCCTGCAATATAGATTTCAAGAAACATAAAGATTCAGATATGTGGTGCATGCCTTCATATACTATGATTGCACAGACCAGAAAGGGCACCACAGGCATTATCAACAGCGTGATCTGGAACCTGAAAAGTCCTCACTCTGCTGTACAAGGCCATTCCTGTCTGAAAGACAAGTGTTGAGGCTACTCTCAGGTTGTCCTTATGAAGTGCCCTAGGATCCTAGGATTTCCAGAGTCTTCTTAACAAACTTTTTCATTGGAGGTAAAGAAATAGCATCAGGACATCCCTGATTTGCTTCCCAGAGTGTAAAGGGAACTGTAGGGAGATGGGAAACATGACAAGGCTTAATCACAATGATGTTCTTGCCCGTGTTAATATGAAAGTTCCATATGATAAGGAAAGACATGTCAGTCAGGCATCCTGTGTGCATTAAAAAGGTCACAGAGCAGGTCAGATGCATACGAAGGGTGAGGTAGGTAAAGAAGTAGATAACAGCCCGTTTCTTAATTATTTCAATGCCCAAGGCCAGCTCAGAGGATACTTGGTGAAGCTAGGAAGATGGCTCCATGGCTAATGTGCTTGCTTCTTAAGCAGGTGATCAACAACATCCATGTAAAAAGGCAGGTGTGCTGGCTTTAGGATGATCACTGGGGCTTTCTTGGCTTTCCGGACTAGCTAGGATGATGAGATCCAAGCTAGTAAGACACCAAGCCCTCCGACGAAATAAGGTGAATAGTGACCAAAAAGCGACACCCAAGATTGACCTCTGGCCTCTGCAGTCACCAACACACTGAGACACCTACCTGCACATGAACACACTTTCAGTGCATGCAGTTTCACACACACATACATACACACACACACACACACACACACACACACACACACACACACTCCCCAAAATGATTATTTAAATGTATTTAATTTTTACATATTTTTAATGTATTTAAATTTATAATTTTCTTTTTGCAAAAGAAACAGGACTTGTCCTGATCTTTAAGTGTTGATCTGAGCACTTTCGTCTTTCATGGAAAAGTTGGATGTTCCTGTGGTATTTTGAAAGTGAGTTTTGCTTTGAACCATCATAAAGAAACTATGCTATGCTTAATAAGGAAGTAGTTGTCTAAGGAGGGGAAATACACATTTGATGATAATTATAACCTCCAACTGTTTACTTGATGTAAATAACTGTCTAGATGGAACTTGAGTAGGACCTGTGTTGCCATACGGTGGAGTTTTTGGAAAATAGATTATGCTTAACTCTCTCTAAGCTTATGAAGACTCCAGACATGATCCTTTAAGCAAAAGTAGGCTGGCTGGGCAGGCAGCCCAGCTGGTTTGGCCATTGAGTTTCTGAAAGTGCTGATAGAACCATTCTGGGTAAACACATCCTTCAGGTTTCAGATTATGGCTTGACAGAGGGCCGGGAGCACACGGTGCTGCCTGAACTCCAGAAGTTCTCAGGCACATGTGTCTCTGTGAAGCACATCTACATTTCTGCAATCTGCTCAGCAGTTCTCACTAGATATTCAAAGAGGACAGTGACTGGCTGCCCCAAAATGTGAAGGAAATATGTCCAAAAATCATCCAGTGGTTTCTTTCCAACCTGGTTCTTTCTTAGCTTTCTGGAGGCCCTCTGACATACATCCCTCCTGCCCTCCAGAAAGGTGAAGGAAACAGAGCTTGTATGTCACGACATTCTCAGATCAAAGGCCACGTCTCTTCCTAAACATGTAGGTGTGGATCTTACTCACATGTGTGCATTTCATGTGTGCAGTATTTTAAAATATACCTTGAAAGTCATGTCCCAGCTGGTAAAATAGCATCTACATACACGGTGATGTTTGCCTCATACACATGAAGCCCTACATACCAGAAATGGGATTGCGCATGAAAAAATTAGCATGAGCACGCTGTTTCTGGGACATAGCTAGAAAATTTAGTTTAAAAACCTTCATTTTTGTTTCACCTGTAAAGCATGCTACTTCTTTGACTCCTGGAAAATTCTCTCTGGACATTTCCATAAGGAAATTTTCCAAAATATTCTGTTCTCCTTGCCTGTGTTAACAAACCATTAGTAACAACTTAGTATCATCAGAGAAAATAAATACTTAGCAGACATGTATTTAATGGAGATAGGAGGGAACTGTTCTGCTGGGTCTCTGTTCTACAGAGGTGAACACCAAAACATCTGAACTTGGTAAATAAAGGGAAAAAAAAGGGGAGAAATCAGGCTACTTGACCTTGGGTATGTAGTGGGATGCTCTATTGCACAGCAGAAGCATCTAGAACACTCTAGAACTCTGCTGTGCTGTCCATGTTAACGTGTCTGACAAAGCTAGTGTTAGGAATTCTCTGGAAGGGAAAACAGTGATTTTCATTTCAGTAATAAAATGAAATGAAATAATATCTTCTTCACTGATCCACATGGCAAACACATGAGTGACAGTTATGTTTCTTCACCTTTTGGTGGTTTTTAATGTTTTAATTTTTAACAGTAGCTTAAAAATAGTAACCAGTTCCTATTATTAATGGGAAAATGCTTCTTAGAGATGTTTCTCTTATATGTGTGCAGAAGTTACTGAGTTTCTCAGAGTGACTTTACTCCATTATGCACACACTCAACATTCAGATGTCATCTTGAGAACTGTCTTTTAAAATCTGTGGCCTTGAGACTTCCGAGGAAGCTTGAATCGAAGGCATTCAAGTGTGTTCTTTTTGCAGAGCAATCAGGAGAATAAAGGTTTATTTGAATTCACTGCCATTTTTCTCTCTCTTTTTTTTAATGTCCTTTTCTTTCTTTTCCCTCCCCCAACTTCTCCCAGAGCCTTCCCACACCCCCACCTACCAACTGCATATTCTTTCTCTTTCTACCTCTTAAAAAAAGAAAAACAAAACAACAAAATCAAAAAGTTAAAAATCAAAACAAACTTAAAAAAATCAATAGGACAAAAAATATCAAAACAAAACATACACACCACACACACACACACACACACACACACACACACACACACACACACACACACACGGAGTCTGTTTTGTATTCACTAACTACTCCTGGGCATAGGCCTGCACTGGAGTGTGGTTAATACACTCAGCAGTATACCCTGGAGAAAACATTGTCGGTTTCTCAGTGAGTACCAATTATAAATAGCTCCTTGGTTAAGGGTGGGACTTTGTGTGCACTTCCCTGTCAGTCCTGGGCTTTTGCTGGTTTGAACTGTGCAGGTCTGAAGTGTACGTTGTCACAGTCTCTGTTAGTGCACATGTGCATCATCAGCCCTGCTGTGTCTAGAAGACACAGTTTCCTTCAAGTCATCCATCACCTCTGGCTCTTACAATTTTCTTCCTCCTCTTCCACATAATCCCGTAGTTTTGAGGGGAGAATTTTGATAAAAATATCCCATTTAGGTCAAATACCCCAAAGTCTCATGGTCTTTGCACATTGTCCAGATGTGGATCTCATTATTAATTACCATCTCTTCTAAGAAGCTTCTTTGATGAGCTTTGAATAATGTTCTGTTCTTGGGAATAGAAATCATTAGTGGCCATTTTATCATTATGTTCATTTAGAGGAATGAAATTATTACCAAGTTTCTCCTTAAGTCTGTGATCTAACTGGTGTCTAGGATCTTGACTACTTTAGCAGTGTCAGGTGTGGGTCCTGTCTTATAAGGTGGGCCTTCAATCCACCCCCAGAAAGTGACTGGTTGCTCCTGTAATACTTGTGCCAAAACTGCACCAGTATGTCTTATAGATGTTGTTGTAGAGCAAAGTGTTTGTAGCTTAGTGAAACTGATGATTGCTTTTCTCCTCCGGTAGCATGCAAAGGACCTTACAGTGACATGAATGCTAGTCTATGAGGTAAAGTTTTTAGATGAGCATCGTATCAATTTCTCCACGTTAAGGGATACAATGAAGTATTTTATGTTCAGCAACAGGGCTTTGACTTCGGGTTATGGAGTACAACCGATAGCCTGTGGCGTTTGGGGGACCTATGGGACCTCTTTGATCAATGACTCAATAAGACATAACCCATTTCTGGAACCAAATGTCTTACTTGATGGCATGAGATGTCTAGATGGGTCACTGTCTCCCCCATTGTATGGTGGAGATATCATATGCTTCTGCTGGTTATTGGTTCATAGGACTCCACCTCTTCTATTCTATCACAGGAACACTGCATGACTTTGCATTTCTTCCAGTGGCGGGTAGGAGTAACACATGGTAAATTCAGAGGCCTACTGTGAGTCATAGAACAGCAGCGCAGTAGGGATACTTCCGTGTGTGAGGATGCTGCAGAAATCCTTGGAGTGCATTCGTTCACATCCTTCGCACGAAATCGCTGGGGCATAGAAAGGGTGACTTCTTTTCACAAGAACATCAGCTCTCAGGTGGCACACCCTGGAGCTGATCTCTGCTTGACTTCCTTACTGTGTGAACTTCCCTATTGCTGCAAATGTGGCTCATTTTTCTAACTGTGTAATAATGGTCATAGCTTCTTTGGACGAGGATCTATTTTCCCTGTCCAACAGGTGTTCCCTGAGCCAGGTCACCTGCAAAAGTCCTGGGTTTTGAGGAAATGGTCACTTGGTGAGACTCAGACATGATAGCTTCCCAAAAGAGTTCAAACAACCCATGATGGAAGGCCTATGCCCTGCCTCCAGATTTGCTCCATTTTTCTTGTCAGTATTCACTACAGTATTTAGATGATCAGATCTATGACAATCAACAAGAAGCTCTAACTATTACCAGAAGACATCAGAAATTCAAGACTGTACTGTAGCAAATAAAAGGCTAGGCTTTAAGCATGTAAAATTTCCCAATAGCCATTCAATTGCAATCTCTGACTTCATTTCCCTCCTCTCATTTAGCAAACTGTTCATTAAGACATTTACCAGAAGTGCTCTCACAGCAGAAGTGGGCCGTGTTTGTCAAGCATCTTTCCTGTGCTAAAATAACCACGGAACAGCACACAGACTCCCTCAGTTGTGATCTGTTCTCTATGCCAGCCACCATAATAAGGCTAAAAAAAGAATTGTGCTTCCATGAGTGCTGTTTCAAACCATTTACTAATGTAGGTAGAAATGCATTGACATTCCAACCATACACTCAGAAAGGACAACTAACACATGTGAACATGTATGTCTACAGTAACCCACATCAATGCCCAGCTCCCAGTGCCCAGCACCTGACACACTGTACCCAACACTCAATTCACATCAACCAGCACCCAGCTCTCTCCATATAGGCTGTGTCAGCAATCCTGACTCCTCTTCGCTCAGTTTCTCTTGACTGGTCTCTGATATGGGGATGTTAACTGTGGGTCTACTTAGCATTATTCAAGAGCTTTTCAAACACACAGATGAAACCCTGAGCCCTTCATTAGGGTTTTATCAGAGTGCTTTTCAGTTTCTTCCTAAGGCTGGAGTACCAACTACAGACATGAGACGTGTTCCTCAAACATCTTTACTGTGTGCTAAAATAACCCAGACTAGCACACACACATTCCCTTGCTTGTATCTGTTCTTTATGGTAGCCATTATGACAAAGCTAAGGGAAAGAATTGTTTCTCCATGGTCATTGGTAGAGGCACTTTCTTTGTCCATTACCAGTAGTTTCAGAAGATTCAGGAGGAGAACCCGGAGAAGGACAGATGCTAACAGTGACTCATGGAGTACTGTTGTCTGAGCCTCAGAGAAAACTCAGCCCAGGCGGATGGTTTTCTAAGCCTAAAGAATGCATGCTGATACCTCTGTTCATAGGCATGCTTTTCAGAACATGCCTAAAGAAAGGGACTCGTTGGCCACACAGTCTACTCCCCATGACTCCATCATCAGGGGATTGCTGACAACTCTTTTTTTTTTTAGATCCAATTGGTAAAATATAATTGCCCATTTAAACATACAAAGCCCGGTACCATCCATCCCTTGAGAACATTAATAACAACCTGTAAATACACAGAGCAGAATCTTTTTTTTTTATTTTATTTATTTATTTTTTTATTAACTTGAGTATTTCTTATATACATTTCAAGTGTTATTCCCTTTCCCGGTTTCCGGACAGACATCACCCTCCCCCCTCCCCTTCCTTGTGGGTGTTCCCCTCCCAAACCTCCCCCCATTGCCACCCTCCCCGCATAGTCTAGTTCACTGGGGGTTCAGTCTTAGCAGGACCCAGGGCTTCCCCTTCCACTGGTGCTCTTACTAGGATATTCATTGCTACCTATGGGGACAGAGTCCAGGGTCAGTCCATGTATAGTCTTTAGGTAGTGGCTTAGTCCCTGGAAGCTCTGGTTGCTTGACATTGTTGTACTTTTGGGGTCTCGAGCACCTTCAAGCTCTTCCAGTTCTTTCTCTGATTCCTTCAACGGGGGACCTATTCTCGGTTCAGTGGTTTGCTGCTGGCATTCGCCTCTGTATTTGCTGTATTCTGGCTGTGTCTCTCAGGAGAGATCTACATCCGGCTCCTGTCGGTCTGCACTTCTTTGCTTCATCCATCTTGTCTAATTGGGTGGCTGTATATGTATGGGCCACATGTGGGGCAGGCTCTGAATGGGTGTTCCTTCAGTCTCTGTTTTAATCTTTGCCTCTCCCTTCCCTGCCAAGGGTATTCTTTTTCCTCATTTAAAGAAGGAGTGAAGCATTCACATTTTGATCATCCGTCTTGAGTTTCCTTTGTTCTAGGGATCTAGGGTAATTCAAGCATTTGGGCTAATAGCCACTTATCAATGAGTGCATACCATGTATGTCTTTCTGTGAGTGGGTTAGCTCACTCAGGATGATATTTTCCAGTTCCAACCATTTGCCTACGAATTTCATAAACTCGTTGTTTTTGATAGCTGAGTAATATTCCATTGTGTAGATGTACCACATTTTCTGTATCCATTCCCACAGAGCAGAATCTTAACATCACCTGCCATGGCTTCTCCCTCTCTCCGTCTCTCCTTCTCCTCCTCTCTCCCTTAGTCTCCTCCTCTTCCTTCCCGCCCATCCTTCCTTCTCCTCCAATGACAGGCCTCCTTCTATCCTGTACCTGCCTCACCTGTGACATCATCCTACATTTCATCCTTTTTGTCTAATTAAAAAAAAAAACTTTTCTCTCATATAAGCTGAGCACAACTACTATCATTTTGTAATTCAGAGCATAAAATATGTCTAACACCCAGTCCAACACTATATCAGCTAAACAGAACATTTAGTTATCCATTCCAGCTTAAGAAAGGCTTAAAATCTGTATTATATCTTGGCTAGCTTGTATACTACCTGATAACTATCCAATAAAATATGTATATTTAGAGTTAAACAGCCTGATAAGCTATGAGACTATAATCAGTCTTCAACCTCATCAGAAATCTGGGAATGACCAAATATCTGTACACATAGGAAGCCTAACATGGCTTCCAGAACTGAGAGGTTGTAGAGACAAATCTCCGCTAGCACAGTCCCCTGTTAGCAACATGTGAGCTCAAGTCTTCAGCCTTCTGGCCCAAAATCAACTGACAGACTCTAGAAATGCAGATTTTGAAGGGCTGATCACCCTGTCTTGGCAGAGTTTATCAGTCAACTATTCTGCATAATTTGTCCTTTTCTGGACAGTATTAGTCTGCAGATGAAACAGGCAGTTTTGTCTAGTGGCTGCCTAGCCACAAAGTATTGCCTCACCTCGAGGTAGAGATGTTCACATTCTTCGTTAAATCCACCAAAGGGTAACTGTTAGGAGCAGATATGTCTCAACAAAAGATAAATAACTTTAAATCTCAAATTTTGTGGATTTCTGACATTTTTGAAAACCATCTATCTTTATAAGACAATCTAGACTGTTGTCTTTATATCTTAATAATATCTTGAAAGTTCTCTCACAACGTAAGTAATACGTTTGCTATTTGGCCCTTAACTCACATGTGTAATCAACTCAGAAATTTGTAATGACATCAATAGAAGGACTGGCTCTAAACTTTGTACTTTTAATCTCTTTTAACAAATAAATTCTATATCAAAACAAAGATATGAATTTAGCTTAGTTAACAAATAAGATTACGACTCTATAACTTAATCTACCTAATTCCTGCCTGTTAAATTACAATCATTTCTAAATTTCTCATAAAAACAACTTTAGAATAACCACTTTTAGCCCCCCAAAGTCCAGGGAATTGGGGCGACGACTTCTCCATAACTTCTTCAAGCTGTACATGGGCGTTGAGATATCCTTAGGGGTAGGGGCTAGGAAGAATGAAGCAAATGCTGTAGCAGGATGTGTCCTGACTGGACCCAGCTGAAAGTCCTTGAGATCAGGATGCCAAGTAGGTAGGCACCCTCTGTAAAATACAACTCTCAAGAAAAAGTTTAGAATTGAGATACCTTTTTGTTTGATTCTCCTGAATAAATTTTTCAGGCGGTCTACCTCTGTCAAATCTGATCAGTATGACTCTGTGAGGTTTCCACTTCATTTTTAAAAATACAAAGACAAAATCTTTCTCCCAAAATACTGTGTTCCTTAGTCTGAAACCAGAAAAGTTTGTATCTTGCACTCTCTCCCAGAGTAATAATATAATCATAAAACTCAGTCACACGCATCATGAATATTAAACAATTTTTTAAAAAAGGAAGTAAGCTAAACAATGAGCCTAACAGGCTTTTGTACTCTGTGATATCGGGAAATTATCCCAAAGTTCCCATGGAGCCCATGTTAAGAGAATTTGAGCTTCCTGTTGTGGTATATATCAGAAGTAACCACAAACCCTCGCTAGCCGGCATCAACGAGCCATATGGCCTTTAGCGGTGTAATTCATAAAACAAACCAAATACCTTTTATCAATTCCAGTATCAATAAGCAACATATCAAACCAGGACTTTAGCCCAAAATAACTCGATCTGTTAAGCTCTCTACCCGGAGCCACAGATTTTTCTTTAACCTTAATAACTTCTAAAATATATGCCTGCATTCACTCTCCTTGGTGTTACAGACATTTCATCACAACTCTCTACTTGGAGTTGGTAACTAATTTTTCCCTATCTAAGTTCTGAACCTTGGATGAAAATCCCCACCTGATTCAGGTAATCTCTTTACTTTCTTCTTTCTAAAAACAAACTCAATCACCTTTTAATAATACCTGTAATTAAGAAGTAGCTTGTCTAACTAGGATTTTAACCCAAAATTTCCGTGGAGCCCACATTAAAAAGAATATGTGTATCCTGAAAGACTTTCTAAACAACTTTCTTTAAAAGGCAGCTTTTAATCTCTGTCTCTGTTTTGTCATTACTTATCACACAGCAGGGGACCTACAGCCTGCCAGCCCAGTTGGCTTCCCCTTTCTTTGTTTGAATTCCCTGCGCTTAAGATATCACATGACTTAACATGGTGCCAGCCTCCTCTTACTTAGAAAATAAAAACTTTCTCTCAACTCTCAGGGTAACTAGTGGATTCTTGGCCATCACTTTGGCTCGCCATCTGTTGTTGTAAAAATATAAAAATAATAACGAGTAACAGTGTCTTTTACCCCGCTAGCTCTGCACTGCGGTGTCCAGATATCTCTAGATATCTTGGCGGAAACACAGCCCAGCCGCACACTTTCTTACACTCAAACCCTCACATAAAAGAACACATAACACAATAATCTTAGATCCAATTGGTAAAATATAATTGCCCACTTAAACATACAAAGCCCAGTGCCATCCATCCCTTGAGAACATTAATAACAACCTGTAAATACACAGAGCAGAATCTTAACATCACCTGCCATGGCTTCTCCCCTCTCTCCGTCTCTGCTGACAACTCTTGGAAGACCTAGACAGCCCCAGTATCTCCAGACCATTACTCAGCAACAATTAGCAAGCATCCACTGACACCACCAGTGGTGGAGAATTGGAGAAAGCACAAAATTAAGTTGCTTTAGTGATGAAACTCTTGCTGCTTAATACCTAATACCTTCCCCAGTTCTTAGACACTCTTTGAAGAATGTGTTTTGGCTAGGGTTGGTCAAGTAGGACCCAGATTCTGTGAGACAGCCACGGTGTTTGCTTCACCACTGAGGACTCTGCCACACACATTGTTACATGTTTCTGAACAGCACAAATGACAGTTATTCTCAGTGAGCCTGCATGAATGAACTCACTTTGTAAAGTCTCAAATCTGAGTGCTCAGGAAGTATGGGAAAGGGGGCATGCAGGATAGACTTCTCCCTTCATCAGGAACTCAGTCACATGGGAAATCCAGATTCTTCCATGAGAATGTGGTTGGATTGATCTCATCAGATGCTCTCAGCGGTTCTGAGAAAAGTTAGTGCATTTATACTTTGCAGGTATTATAGCACTTCCTCATGGGTGGGGAAGATACAAAAACCATTAAGACAGGCAGCAACAATTTTTCATTGCAGTTTGTTTGTTTATTTATTTTGAGAATTTCATACACTGAAATATGAGCATATATGCTCATCATTTCCCCCACTTCAACCCCTCCATATCTCCCTCCCATGCCATGATTATTGTTTTTGATAACCCAGTAAGTCTAGCTTGTGTTGCTCATATGTGCATGGGTGTGGGGTTCTCCTCTGCAGCACCAGAAAACTATCAACCAGTGCTACACTCTCAATAAAGAATGATTCTTCTTCCCACAGCAAAAAAGTGGCCCTGCAAATCTACTCCCTCTGTGCTAAGATTTGGATGACTTGGTCTTGTGATGATCTTGTCCAGGTAGCAATGCTGCTGTGAGGTCATGATTTCAGTAGTCCCACCATGTCCAGAAGACCACATTTCCCGGCACTCTGGCTGTCCCATTTTTTTTCCACTACTATTTCAAGAATATGTGAAACCATTTCAAATGATCCCAATGCAAAAGACATTTTAAATAATTCTAAATAGATTGTGTCAATAATAATAGTCCTCTACCTCTTTTTGATCTGTTTCCATCACTGAAACAATGTTTCTCAGGATTAATCACTATAGAAAAACGTGCTTTCTGCTTTTCAGAAACAAAGATGGATACATCTTTGCCTCAGTGGTTTCAGGTGCCCTCTTAGGGCTTTGATTTTGTTTCCCTGCTTTCCTCCTCCCCATCACTTCCCAAGTCTCTGCTGATGTGGTAGTGCAATCAGCCACTGGTTGACAGTTTTCTACACATTCCACTCAGTCACTCTGTCCCTGAGTGACACTCTCCAGCCCTAGGCTTTGATTGTTAAGCCCTTTGTTTCTAGATGAGAGCTTTGTGTCTCATTGGCCAATATGATCATGTATAGTGATGGTTTCCTCAAGGCATTTTTTTTGAGTGCAGAGTATTGAGACCCTCTCTTTTCTGTTGTTCACACTTTCTTTCAATCTCACTACCCCTTCTGAGTCATGTCGAGGTCCCTTTGATTAACCCTTTAGAATAAGGAAGACTGTCTCTGTAACATTCCTCTCTGATTTCTGTAGTTCCAATAGTTTTTTTTTTGCATTTCCTATTTTTCTCTACAACTAAATGTGACAACTCATATCTCTGCAACCTGTTTCCCTTTTATCTTAGCTATGGATGAAGCTGGTCCTCTCTTGCAATCTGTGCTTTGTGGATTTTTTGAGCTTCTTTGACACTAGGAGCACGATGTTGAGGTTAGCTCTGAAGTTGGATGCTGAGGCTAGCTCTTATGGCAGCTTAGAAACCCAAATTCCTTTGGTCTTATTTCCAGTATTTTCCAATTGTCAAATTAATCTTAGTTCTATCTGAAGTTTGTTGTGAAGAATTACATAACTGCTTTATTTCTATAGTTATTTAATATAGCCCATCTCACTAAAAATCTCTCAGATCACTGTATCATATCACAGAAGCAGAAGGAATAGTATAATTTCCATCTGACCTAAAGAAGTCAGAGGTGCAGAGTTTGGATGGAAAAAAGTATTTGTGCATATGCCTCTCTCCTGATGTCTTTCTTCTTTAAAAGGAGCAATTTCCTTTCTTGTATGCACCCATTCCATTCCATTCCCCAAGGAGAATATTCTAGATTCTAGTTTTCAGGATTTGTGATCTAGTTTTAAGAATAGCTCATGTTTTATCTATTTGTTCTGTATTGTGGTAAGAGATGAGAGCTCAGAATCAAATCTGTTTTATTACTGTGCCACTAGCATCATTTGTATCAGGCCCACAGTCTCTCACACCAGCACATCATCTCTCTTTATAACCTATTTACTTGTATCCATCTCAGACTCTGCTCTTTGACTCTCCACTCGCTCAGTCTGAGGATAGTTAGTGGCAGATCTGCGTCTTCACTGCCACTAGTAACATCAATTTAAGAGAAAGTTGAAAGACTACACATACTGTTACCCTCAAGCTTGGAACAATAATTAGTGTTGACAGCTCGTTCTTACAGAGGAAAACGTCATTTCTTGGATGATAGCAAGTTTCTCATCTGAGTGCCCAGTCTCCTTCCTGAGGAGTTCAGTGGAAGTTCCCTGTAGCATTTCTCGTATGTGTAAAATGACATCACTGGAGGTGCTGGAGCATGATCACGACTTTTTATCTAGAAATTATTGAGAGAGGATCATTGCTAAGAAAACAAGCATTTTGTGTTGGCAGTGACAAAACTAGACTTTTCTCTTTATTCAGATGAACCAGAGAGTGCTTGCCTCCTATCCGAACAGCATTACATGGTCAAAGTAAACTCTTAGCTAATAACATTCAACTGACATATTCATGAAAACATGTCTTGCTCTTTTTGACTGCTCAGTTCCCTTTGTGTATTTGTAAGTATACTTTTCTTCAACCAAAATTTGATGTGTCAGACATTAATCTAATTTACTATCTTTAGGCTACTCACCCCCTTTCAATCAAATTATAGTAACATGATGTGCAGTGTCTCTTTGTTGACATTTTGTCTAGTAGATTCAGGACTGTTGCAAAACGTTGGCCCTAAAGGATTACTGATGTTAAGGTTATTTTGCATCAAGGGACTGGGTCTACTTAATAGATGGGGTGAGTGTGAACCACAGGATGTCTCTCTCTTCTCATCAAGTGATACCAGGCCATGTGCTTATCACCACATGGTGATAGGTAGTACCAGAGAGAGCTTGTCAGTGCCTGCAACAGACGTTGGGAGCAGCATAGAAGCTGACATCATAACTCAGGATCTAAGAGACAGAAGAAATAGCTTGTAAAAACTAAAACCAAAAAATGAAGATACATTCATAGACTTCCACCCAGTAAAAGTGGTTTGGCCTGGCTGGCTGAAGTGTGTGTGTGTGTGTGTGTGTGTGTGCATTTTACATTTCTTGTTGCTTGGACAAAAAACTTGATGAAAGCAACTTGGAGGAAGGGTTTATTGGGGCTCACAGGTTGAGAATAAAGTCAATCAGGGTATGGAATGAGAGTGAAGCATGAGGCAGCTGGTCACCTTTTATCGATAGTCAGGATGCAAAAAAGAGCCAGAGACACAAAGAGAGAAAGATGTTGAGCTTGGCTCCCTTCTTGTTTCCATCTAGACCCCAAGCATAATGCATGGCTCTCTCGTTTGTGAGGATGTTGATGCAGGGAATCCTGATAGGCTGCTAGTGATGAACAACTACAGCAATCATAGCTATACTATGTGAGTTGCATGTCACATGTTCTCAGTGATGATGGTAAATCCCACCCTGGCTTAGGTAGTTCCTGTACTACTCTGCCATATAAAGGGACCTGCCAGATTTCATCTATATTTCTCTGTCCTATATTTCATGCTGTCCTTCAAAAATGTGCAGCTGCTAGTCATTGTGGGCACAGCGCTTTTATGCATCACAAATGTGATCTGGTTGGAAATGTGACCCTACAAGGAAAAGCTTGAATGAAAATGTGAAGTGGAAAACATATATTTATATCCTGTACTGAGATCAACACATTACATTGCCATAATAAGTCATTTCGCTGAACACTTTTGTTTTTTTATATAACCAGTGAGGCTGATCTAGAAACTTTCTAAGTTCTCTTAATCATTTCTAAGATCATGATGGTTTTATAGGTAATATTTTCTTGATAAAATGTCTTTCTCTTCAAACTGAAGTGAACTTTCCTATAGTTTATGAGGGAAGGTTGAAACACATAGCTACCTAAACTGATATTTAATTCTTAACAAATGCAGGTGGTTAAGTGTCAGACTCTTTGAAGCCACTGGTGATGGGACTTTTCCTAGGGCATAGGACTCACATTGCATACCTCCAGGAGACACTTTTTCATCAATGGCCACAGTGTAGCATTCTGCAACCTTGTGATAACAGTTTAACAAAGCTTTCCTACTATAGTTTGTGAGATCAGGAAAGAGATGGTGCATTCTGTCCTGACTCAAAAGTATGAGGTTACTTGCTGGATTAAGTTAGATATACGTAGAGACATTTCAAAGTGATAGAAGAGAAGAAGCATAGAGGGAAACAGAAGGCATAAAAGGATTAGTCATAGCCTTGTAAGGTAAGGACTGTTAAAAATGTAGCCAACAGCAAAGCCAAAGTGAAGCAAAATACAAGAGGACAACACACTCAAGAGTCTCACTCTAGAATGTGCCACCCAGAAACATCATTTTAAGCCCCAAGAAATTTGCTACAACTCAAATACAAAATTATTTTAACCAAGTTTCTTTAGAACACATAACCCTACTTATTTTGTTTGAAACATTGGTGGGGACCAGACACTTGTCTCAGAGTGTTTCTTCATTTTTAATCCCTACGCTTCAGGCTTTCAGAGTTTTAGAAATTCTCCTTGTTCATGCACGGATGGTTTATTCTACTAGACACAGGCGTTGCTAAGATGTCACAGGAGGTTTGTTATAAAAGTCACAACGTAATTTAAATATAAGTGTACTTAGATGCTCCTTAACCTACACTAGGGCTACATCCCAGTGAACCTATCATGTGCTGAAATACTATGTGCCAGTGGTGCACAGGCACAGCTGACCTACTGAGCATCCCAGCTCAGCATCACAACACTGTTGAACAGCACTGGTTCCATCATCACAGCTGGAGCTGGGAACTCACTGCTATTACCTGGTATCATCTTGCCTGCTTGAAAGAACACCCAACTTCAAAATCCAAAGTGCTGCTTCCACTGAATTCTTTTAGACCATGTAAAGTCAGGGCATCGTAAGTCAAGGACCTTTTGGGCTGTATGAACTCTGTGTTTCTGAGGGTTGTGCAGCTTAAACACAGCTGATAGCATGCCATCATGGAGCACTTCACTCGGATTCGTTCAGAGAAATATATTGTGGGGATGTTTGATTTTCTGTCTGGACATCAAGAAGTTGTTTTGCAGAAATCTCCAGGGGCTTCCTCTAATCTCCAGACCTCTTTGTGTGATGTGATATACATCACAAAGGTGGGGGAAATGTATTCATGAGGTTGCTGCTGTTAAACATGGGGTGCAGTTTTGTTTGTTAATGTTGTTTTATTTGTTTTTACTCTTGGCAGTTTTTTAAATAAGTAGAAAGAATACACCATAAATTAACAAAAGTATAATTGTAAGGTCTGAGGATATGACACCTTTTTTTTTTCAGTTAAATTTTTTTTACAGTAGGAAGAGATAAGACATATTTTATTTTGCTATCTTTACATATATTATTTCATACTATGTGAACTGGTTCTCATTATCACCAAACACACTTTTTCAAAGAGGTTTTATGAAGGGCAAAATACATGAAGGAAATCCAAAAAATCATGAGGTCTTACTTTCTTTATGGATATTTTTATTTATATTTCAAATGTTATCCCCTTTCCCAATTCCCCATTCATAAACCCCCATCTCATCCCCTTCCCCTGATATGACACCTTCTAAGAAATTTTGCAGTAGACATCCAAGAGGTATCTGGAGATCCAATTTTAGACCCAGCAGTACTCATCTTCCTAGTATTTGACAGAGATCCCAGGACTATGGAACTGGTGTGATCAAATGGTTTATATGGAGGCAGTAACCTCAGATAAGACATCTCTGTATCAAAGATGCCCCCAAAACAAAGATCTGCTCTTTGTTCAGATGGGGTAGCTTTGGTGCAGTCTAGACTCAGCAGAGAAAGCTGGGAGGGCCCTGTACTCAGAAAAGCAGAAGCTGAGGATAGGTACTCAATGAATACAAAGAAATGCTGTTTCTAGCAGAGAAGGATAGAGGGATAGAGAAATGGTCCCCCACACAACCAGAAAAGATGCAGGCTACTGGCTAGGATCTCAACTTCTGAGTTTTGGCACTCTCTGATAAGTTATTTCTCTGCCTATGAAATGAGCCAATTCAAGCCAAATTAGGTTATATTAAATGCAGGTTTATTGGAAAGCTGCTCTCCTGTGAGTTCACTAGCCCCAGGGAAGGAGGCCAGGATCACCATGGGAAAGGGACAGAGAAGAGAGGAAGATAATGAAAAAGAAAAAGGAAGGAAGGAAGGACGGACGGAAGGAAGGAAGGACGGAAGGGAGGAAGGAAGGACGGAAGGGAGGAAGGAAGGACAGAAGGAAGGAAGGACAGAAGGAAGGAAGGAAGGACGAAAGGAAGGAAGGAAGGATGGAAGGAAGGAAGGAAGGACAAAAGGAAGGAAGGAAGGATGGAAGGAAGGAAGGAAGGACAAAAGGAAGGAAGGAAGGAAGGAAGGAAGGGAGGAAGGAAGGATGGAAGGAAGGAAGGAAGGACGGAAGGAAGGAAGGAAGGGAGGAAGGAAGGAAGGAAGGAAGGGAGGAAGGAAGGGAGGAAGGAAGGAAGGAAGGAAGGAAGGGAGGGAGGAAGTAAGGAAGGAAGGAAGGAAGGAAGGAAGGACAGAAGGAAGGAAGGAAGGGAGGAAGGAAGGAAGGGAGGAAGGAAGGAAGGAAGGAAGGATGAAAGGAAGGGAGGAAGGAAGGAAGGAAGGAAGGAAGGACGGAAGGAAGGAAGGACGGACGGAAGGAAGGAAGGAAGGAAGGGAAGAAGGAAGGACAGAAGGAAGGACAGAAGGAAGGAAGGAAGGGAGGGAGGAAGGAAGGAAGGAAGGAAGGAAGGACAGAAGGAAGGAAGGAAGGAAGGAAGGACAAAAGGAAGGAAGGAAGGACAGAAGGAAGGAAGGGAGGAAGGAAGGACGAAAGGAAGGAAGGAAGGACAGAAGGAAGGAAGGGAGGAAGGAAGGAAGGAAGGATGAAAGGAAGGAAGGAAGGACAGAAGGAAGGACAGAAGGAAGGAAGGGAGGAAGGAAGGAAGGAAGGGAGGAAGGAAGGAAAGAAGGACAGAAGGAAGGACAGAAGGGAGGAAGGAAGGAAGGAAGGGAGGAAGGAAGGAAGGGAGGAAGGAAGGACGGACGGAAGGAAGGAAGGAAGGAAGGAAGGACGAAAGGAAGGAAGGAAGAACGGAAGGAAGGAAGGACGGACGGAAGGAAGGAAGGAAGGACGAAAGGAAGGAAGGAAGGGAGGAAGGAAGGAAGAGCGAGTATCCACACTGAGATGGAAAGAGAGGACGAGAAGGAGGACTAGGAAAGTAGGGAGACCAAAATATTATATTATATATAATATGGTATTATATATAAAATATATTATATATACTGGATTATATAGTTCCATAGTCCTGGGATCTCTGTGAAATACTAGGAAGATGAGTACTGCTGGGTCTAAAATTGGATCTCCAGATACCTCTTGGATGTCTACTGCAAAATTTCTTAGAAGGTGTCATATCAGGGGAAGGGGATGAGATGGGGGTTTATGAATGGGGAATTGGGAAAGGGGATAACATTTGAAATATAAATAAAAATATCCAAAAAGAAAGTAAGACCTCATGATTTTTTGGATTTCCTTCATGTATTTTGCCCTTCATAAAACTTCTTTGAAAAAGTGTGTTTGGTGATAATGATAACCAGTTCACATGGTATGAAATTATGACCTGGATTATATAGGCAAAAGCCTCTGGGGGAAGTTTATGGTTAGGGGCAGGGTATGCCAGGTAGTGACTGAGGGTGCTGGGAGAACCTAGAGGTCAGATCTGCTTTGGTATGTAAATTATGCACCTCAGACTCATTTCTTGGCATCTGAAACCAAACAATAATGAATATATAACTCAGTAACAGTCATTTATTGTCAAGAGGGATGACTGACAATACTCTATGTGCATACTTCATCTGCTGTAGTGGACTGTGCTGTGATATAGCAGTGCAGTGGGCTGCTTTCCATGTTAGCATCACCATAAACGATATTGTGGAGCATAATGAGGCCACACATCACTGGGAGACAGGAACGTTCAGCTTCACAGTAATTGTAGGAGACCACCATGGTGTAGTTCATGACTGGTAGAAATGCTGTCAGCTGCACACATGGGTCTGTGATACCCACATACAATCATGTTCTACCTATGACTTTAATTGATAAATACATTAGGGTGACAAGCTAGTCAAACCTAGATTAGATCTTCTAATATAGGTTACCCTTGAATCACAAGAGAAGCTTGAGACTCTGAAGCCTAAAGAAGTTGTAAGAGAGGTGGATTTGCTGTTTTGTTTTGTGGTAGAAGAATCCTATATCTGATAATAGGAAATAAAATCACTGAATGTTCCTACAATGAAATACAGTGATGAAAATGCGTTAAAGAGGCATTTGAGAAACAGACATTTACAGTATTATACAGAAATGTGTTTCAAAATGAGGGCAACATGATAGCTTTGCCTTTGCAGTAGAAACCTTGTATAGGAACATAAACTATGGGAGCAGCCTGTCAAAGTTCTGTGTTATAACTGGGTTATTTAGGGCTATTGATACTATAGGTGACAATAATTTCCTTTAAATTATCTCTGAGCTTTCCATAATTTACCTGTAGAATGCTATAAAAATCATGTAATTTATTTATGCTCAAGACATAACTGCTGTAGTTTAGTAAAGATAGTCATATAGGATTTTGAAATGTGAAGTCCATATCCTTTGTTTATCAGTTAATTTACCTTTTAAGCAGTCTTTGTCAAGCTAATTGTTTGGTTTAATATTCTTATAACATTTCTACAATAAGGCTTTTTGGAGTCAATCTAATAGATTTTCTGTGGCTCTGCTGTCTACATTTGAAAAGGCCATTTGTTTGACTTTATTTTTAAGTGTTTTTGTGTTGCAGTAAAAATAAAAAAGCAGAGGAACTGGTTCCCGAGAGTACCCTGATGGTCACTAGTTCCAGCTCCAATGGGCCTTTGGAACTATGATTAATTCATCTCAGATTAGTGTCTCTCCCGCCACTCTCTCCTAACCACAAACTCTCTGGTTCCAGCCACCTGGTAAAATCAAGACTCAACAAACTGTAACCCAGCAATCAGATTTACATGTTAAATTCTCAATCCACAATACATCCACACCATAAACTTATAACTAATTGATAATGATAGAAACCATCGACCTAGATAATATATAATTTGCCCCTCTCAACAACACAAAATTCTGTACACATCCATCCTTTAAGAATAGTCATAACAACCTGCAAATGTGCAGAGAGAAATCTTAACATCTGCCTCCATGTTCTCTCGGCTCCCTCCTCCTCTCCAGTCTCCTCTCCTCTCTAAAACTTTTCTCCCGCCCATCCTTCCTTCTCATCCAAAGACAGGCCTCGTTCTATCTTGTACCTGCCTTCACCTGCATGATATTAACTTACATTTCTGTTTAAGAGTTTTTAGGTAGCATACAGATTAATGCATTTCATTATGAGATTTTCATAGGAACATATCATTGACAAAAAAGATACTAATTTAGTATAACAATTTTGGGTCAATTAAAGGTTAAAATGTAGTTTTACAATGAAATATGTGTCATGCACTCTTTTCACTAGGATATTCTCATCCAACACCAGTGGTTTAAGAAAATGGTAATTTACTATAAATAATCAGCCTATAGGGAAGCAGACTCAAACTGTTAAAGCATGCTGCTTCCGAACAGTAGTATAAGGTTTTTCAATGATTAAGAAATGATCTTGTTAGTGAGTATGTGTATCTATGTGTAGAGGGGACGATTTAGAAAGCGACTGTAATCATTTTCTATTTTCTAAAACAACAGGAAGTGTTATTCAGAATGAAGTATTTTGAAACATGCCCCTCGATATGGTGTTCTTGGTCTTTGACTTCATTAACGGAAATCCATGCATTTGTGCACCCTCTGCCTTCCAGGCTCTGCCCTGCCCCCAGAGTGAAGGCAAAATGTTTTCTTTCTGGCTCACTGTGCTGCATCCAGGCCCTCCCAGGAGAGGGGCAGCAGTAACAGAGCTGCCACAGGGCTGCCACAGATGGTTCTGTACTAAATCTGCAGCCTCAGTTTATGAATCCTTGGGGGGGAGGAATGAGGCTGGCTGGAGAACACTCACGTAGTGCAGAGATTCTCTGGGGTTAGCTAGCAGAGGCCAGCACATTCATTATGGCCTGAATATCCTGTGCTGCCCCCAATACCACACACAGACACACAGACACACACACAAACACACACGCGCACATGCACAGCAAACATACACAACTCTTGGCTTTTTCAGGTTGTCCATTGAGATCAACAGAATAGAATGGTGCTAATGGTGAAGGAAACAGGATTTCAAAATTGTCATAGCTTGTGTAATAGCTCATGTTAGACTCTGCAAGCATCAGCATCAGATACTGTAACATGCTTCAATACGTTGGTTTGTTTTCAATGCCTTACTCTTATCTCACTGAACACAGATGCAATACCTTAGGCAAATTATTGAAGGTCACGGGCTTGTAAATGGAGACAGAAACCAAACACTTTAATCAATGCCCTCCTTTAACATCATTAAGAGCTTTCCTGACTGAGGTATTTATTCTAGACACACTCTCAGACATTCAGCATATCTGACTGACAAGGAAAGCAAGCAACTTATTTAAAGTTGGCAGGGTTGCTTTAAGAAATGTATATGCAGGGGCTGGGGATTTAGCTCAGTGGTAGAGCCCTTACCTAGGAAGCGCAAGGCCCTGGGTTCGGTCCCCAGCTCCAGAAAAAAAGAACCAAAAAAAAAAAAAAAAGAAATGTATATGCAAATTCACCAAGAGGATTTATCTTTATTGGGAAGATAACTTTTAATGCTGTGGAAACTTTCTCTCTCTCTCTCTCTCTCTCTCTCTCTCTGTGTGTGTGTGTGTGTGTGTGTGTGTGTGTATGCATGCTTATGTGTGTGTACATGTGCATTTGTGTGCATATGCTAATGAAACAATTTTAATGTATCCCTATCTGATGCTCAATTCTTTCCTCATTAATTTGCGCTGAATGCTGTTTTATATCCATGAGTTCTGATGGAGAATTGGACAGTTATTCTATTTTTGAAAAGCCACATGCTGTTATCAATCAGGCTCAGCAAGCCAGATAAGCAGGATTATTAGATAATCCCTGTGAGGGAGAGGAAGCTTCTATGAAGAGGTAACATTAGGCTCACAACTCATTCCAACCTGCAGACTTACCACTAACAAAATAAAGCAGTGCCTTCGCTTCCTGTCAGATACAGCATCCCAAAACAAGAGCACACAGAGTGTGAAGCATTCCAAGAATGCCCTCACGGCTGGATGATTCCTGAGTTTGCAATATTCTAAAAACAATTATACCTCCTGACAACTTTGCATTTGCCATGTGTATATACCATTTTGGTACTCAGGTAGCCCAGATCAGATTTTTCTAAAACCATTGGTGGTTTGCACTCAAGTAATAGCTGGCAGTGGGCATGGGACTGTGAGACTGGAGGCAACATCAGCTGACAAAGTGTTGAGCCTGTTGCTTGAGTCACAGCTCCAAGTATCTAGAGGTTTGGAGAGAGTGGCCTTACCATGTCCTAGACTTGACTGCAGAAAGCTGTGAGAGTTTGTTGCCTGGCCCGAGCAGCAGAGCAGAGCAGAGGGAAGTGTTCACAAACAAATGACAAGCTCTCCTTGTAGAGACAAAGCAGAGGCTTTGGAGCTGCAGCAGAAGGACACCAGAACTGTGCCTACCTCTAGGAGAAGCTATCATCTTAGTCCCCAGGGAGCTCCCTACAGGGATCTGGAGACTAGCAAAGCAGACTGGAAACTCCTTGCTATGCATTTTGCCAGCTTTGTGAAATCTGTGGATATAGCATTCATTGACTGAAAGCTCCACCCAGCAGCTGACTGAAACATGCAGAGACCCACAGCCAAACATTGGACAGAGCTCAGAGACTACATAGAGTTGGGACAATGAGTGAGGGCCCTGAAGGGGATAGAAACTCCACAATAAGACCAACAGAGTCAACTAGCCTAGACCCTTGAGAGTTCTCAGAGACTGAATCACCCCCCAAAGAGCATATGTGGACTGGACCTAGGCCACTAGCACATATGTAGCAGATGTGCAGCTTGGTCTTCATTTGGGTCCCTCAGCAATTGGAGCAGGGGCTGTCCCTGAAGCTGTTGCCTGTCTGTGGAATCTGTTCTCTTAGCTGGGCTGCCTTGTCTGGCCTTGGTGGAAGAGGATGCCCCTAGCTCTGCAGTAACTCTATATGCAGGGTAGGGGCATACCCAGGTACCCAAGGGAGCCTTTACCCTCTCATAGGAGAAGGGGAGGGGGATAGGAAAGGGTCTGTGTAAGGGGGGACCAGGAAGAGGACAGCAACCAAGATGTGAAGGAAATGAATAAATTAGTGAAAAAATGAACAATGCTACATGTTTAAATTAAAAAATAATAAAATATTAAAATGAAAAAAGAGAAAATACACAAAGGGAGAAAACATTTTTTTTGGCTCTTTTTTTTTTCCCGGAGCTGGGGATCGAACCCAGGGCCTTGTGCTTCCTAGGCAAGCGCTCTACCACTGAGCTAAATCCCCAACCCCTGGGAGAAAACATTTAACATGCTTTATTTCTTAGAATATAATTTATGAGAGGCTACATTTTGAATTTCCATCAAGAGTCTGTGAAATGTGGCTGTGAACACATACAGTGCCAGGGGCTATGTTGATATGGTGCCAAGGGCCACACTGAATCTGGAGCCTCAAATGCGTTCTCTGTGCTTTTCTTACTCAGAACATCGCAGAAGTGAATCACTGAGCTATTCCTACTGTAAACAGTTTTGCTTTGTTTTTATCCTCACCTTTCCCCCTCTAGTCTAAAAAGCATTGCCCGTGGGCTTCCATTTGCTGTCTGGTTATTTTTAAGGGAGAAATTGTTTTCTTTGGCAAGTCTTTGTTTGCCTGCATGCTTTTCATTTGAGGTACGTTTGCAATACATTGGCTGCCTGTTCATCTGGTTTCTCTGTCGTGAGCAAATGTTTTGTAATTGGGGGCATTTTATTTTAAGAGCTTCTTTTTGTCTGGCTCTAAAGTGGGATCCATGTTAGCCAGTAGGCTCCTCTCATTACCAGTTTCCATGTATAAACAGTCAGTGTGCCAAGTTCTTCATGTAAAAGTCTAAAAGTGTGTGGTAGAAGGTCTTCCTTGCTGTGGTCCAAGGCTACCTGCCGTGAGTCTGCTGTGATTATGATGTCACCTGTAGGCTTTCATATTTGAATAGTTGACCTGCAGCTGGTGGTGCTGTTTGAAAAAGTGTTGTGACCCTGAATAGGTAGAGCCTCATTGAAAAACTGGGTTTCTGAGGGGCAGGCCTTGACAGCTATGCCACAATTCCTCATTACTGTTTCCTGGGTATGGGTGTGGTCTTCCCCACAACAGGAACAGGAAGATATTCCCTCGATTATACCTGTTCTGCCTGTTGTCATGTCTTCCTGGCTATGTGAACAGTGTCCCTTTGAAACTATAAGCCAAATAAAAGCCTCAGACTAAATGGCCTGTCCTAGGCTCTCCTGAGAGATGGGAACAAAGTTTAGCAGATATGATGGCAAATCTGAACATACAGATCCAAGTACAGTGAATCCTTCACAAACCAAACCTGAAGAGCTCCAGCAGTGGGCACACCATCATCAAGCTGGAACAAACCATGATAAAGAGAAACTCTGCAAGACAGGTGCTGGAAATGACACCAGAGTCAGCGGTGACAGCAGGCATCACCAAAAGCCATTTAAAACCAGAGGGCTCAGGAGCTTGATCTTGTAAATCTCCTCAACAATAAACACACATTGGACCATAAATCTGAATCCAGGAACAGCATCCATCATAACTGAAGGCAAAGGAAGGTCTTCTCCAAAGGGCAGCTGAGGCATTAATCACCAGGAAGACCAGTCACGGAACACGTTGGGATCCCTTTCAGCCAAGTAGAAGTGTTGCAGATAGATGTAGGTGGTCCGGAATGAGGATGATCATTGGAAATTATAAATATGTTCATAATGACTTTAATCCTGCTTTAATTAAAATATAACATTGGCTGTCTGCTGGTGAATTTTTAGTGTTTGTCATGTAATCCACATGATGGAGAAATGTCCAGTGCACATATAGTGTACAGTGCCTTGTCTGAGACTCACACTACATCACAGTGCACATTCATGCTAAATCATCTTTGAAAACTTAGTGTTACCTCCTGTCACCATTGCTGCATTATCCCAGTGAAGGGTACCTGACTAAGATACAACATGGATTGAAATGAGGTTAAAATATAATTGGCTGAAGAAGAAAGTGTGGGAAAAGCCACACAAACATACCTTAAATACTAGATATTAGTCCTAAACCCAACTATATTAAAAATTATGTGGAATGCCAATGAACTAAATACCTAAGTATTTAAAACTAAATATAAAAAACTCAAAGGCTGGTTGTATCAGAGTTGGGAAACACCCATGACACAGTCATAAGACATTTTAAAATCCCTTTAAATATAAAGGCATTCTGGTTAGAAAATCAGTGAAAACTACCGCCAGGGGCTTTCAGTGGTTATCCTAATAACAGTGGCCATGTGGAGAAACTGCTCAATACCAAATAACTTCATGGTTGTGCAGGAGGCATTCATCACTGACCATGGGGATTTATTTTCATGTAGGGTTTGCTGAGTAACCCAGGCTGGTCTGGAAACCATGGTCCTCCTGCTTCTGTGTACTGAGTGCTGCCAGGATTACAGAAGAACATCATTCCTGGCTACCAAGTCCTTAAAATTATCCCAATCAGGAGACATAACAAGGTCTACCTTTCTCAAACTAGTTCAGAAAAAGAAAATAGAAAAGAAGACATCCCTGTTAGGTCTGTGGGGTCAGCTAACCCAATTATTAGGACTGGGTTAGGGTGAGGGAGACAAGCGAATGTGGTCCTAATAAATTCATATGCAAAGTCTTTTAGCAAATAAAACCTACCAATATGTACTCCAGAAACATCTATCTTAGCCATGTTCAGCTTCTCCTTTACATGTAGAATTTAATATTTGCAACTTAAACAATTTTATTCTCCACTTACAGAATAGGAGAGAAAACATGCATGAATATTGTAGTAAGTGTGAGAATTTGTCACAGTTCAACTGCCACTGTTGATTCTCAGTAAACCCAGCAGTTTAGAACATGGTGGTTTTAAATGGACAAAAGGCATGTATGAGAATCATCCTTTTAACAGTGTGCTCTGTAGCCACATTTTAAACACTTTCCCTCTGAAGTCTAGAAAAGAACACCCCTATTCATTTATCTGCAGGGCTTGCAAGTCAAATAAGGCAGGAAAAAAAGTGGCATCAAACATGGAAACCAAGAAGCAAACTTTTTTCATGGCTATAATGTTTCTATATGGATTCAAGAGTCTGAGTAGAATAAAACCAGGAGATAAAAAGCAGCTGTGCCAAGTAAAAGATCTGTACAATAAGAACTTCAAGACTCTGAAGAAAGAAATTGAAGAAGACCTCAGAAGATGGAAAGATCTCCCATGCTCATGGATTGGCAGGATTAATATAGTACAAATGGCCATTTTACCAAAAGCGATCTACAGATTCAATGCAATCCCCATCAAAATACCAATCCAATTCTTCAAAGAGTTAGACAGAACAATTTGCAAATTCATCTGGAATAACAAAAAACCCAGGATAGCTAAAACTATCCTCAACAATAAAAGGACTTCAGGGGGAATCACTATCCCTGAACTCAAGCAGTATTACAGAGCAATAGTGATAAAAACTGCATGGTATTGGTACAGAGACAGACAGATAGCCCAATGGAACAGAATTGAAGACCCAGAAATGAACCCACATACCTATGGGCACTTGATTTTTGACAAAGGAGCCAAAACCATCAAATGTAAAAAAGATAGCATTTTCAGCAAATGGTGCTGGTTCAACTGGAGGTCAACATGTAGAAGAATGCAGATTGATCCGTGCTTATCACCCTGTACAAAGCTTAAGTCCAAGTGGATCAAGGACCTCCACATCAAACCAGATACACTCAAACTAATAGAAGAAAAACTAGGGAAGCACCTGGAACACATGGGCACTGGAAAAAATTTCCTGAACAAAACACCAATGGCTTATGCTCTAAGATCAAGAATCGACAAATGGGATCTCATAAAACTGCAAAACTCGCTGACGAGGATTCGGAGAAAGAGGAACACTCCTCCATTGTTGGTGGGATTGCAGACTGGTACAACCATTCTGGAAATCAGTCTGGAGGTTCCTCAGAAAATTGGACATTGAACTGCCTGAGGATCCAGCTATACCTTTCTTGGGCATATACCCAAAAGATGCCCCAACATATAAAAAAGACACGTGCTCCACTATGTTCATCGCAGCTTTATTTATAATAGCCAGAAGCTGGAAAGAACCCAGATGCCCTTCAACAGAGGAGTGGATACAGAAAATGTGGTACATCTACACAATGGAATATTACTCAGCTATCAAAAACAATGACTTTATAAAATTTGTAGGCAAATGGTTGGAACTGGAAAATATCATCCTGAGTGAGGTAACCCAATCACAGAAAGACACACATGGTATGCACTCATTGATAAGTGGCTATTAGCCCAAATGCTTGAATTACCCTAGATGCCTAGAACAAATGAAACTCAACACGGATGATCAAAATGTGAATGCTTCACTTCTTCTTTAAAAGGGGAACAAGAATACCCTTGGGAGGGAATAGAGAGGCAAAGATTAAAACAGACACAGAAGGAACACCCATTCTGAGCCTGCCCCACATGTGGCCCATACATATACAGCCACCCAATTGGACAAGATGGATGAAGCAAAGAAGTGCAGGCCGACAGGAGCCGGATGTAGATCGCTCCTGAGAGACACAGCCAGAATACAGCAAATACAGAGGCGAATGCCAGCAGTAAATCACTGAACTGAGAATAGGACCCCCGTTGAAGGAATCAGAGAAAGAATTGGAAGAGCTTGAAGGGGCTCGAGACCCCATATGTACAACAATGCCAAGCAACCAGAGCTTCCAGGGACTAAGCCACTACCTAAAGACTATACATGGACTGACCCTGGACTCTGACCTCATAGGTAGCAATGAATATCCTAGTAAGAGCACCAGTGGAAGGGGAAGCCCTAGGTCTTGCTAAGACTGAACCCCCAGTGAACTAGATTGTTGGGGGGAGGGCGGCAATGGGGGGAGGATGGGGAGGGGAACACCCATAAAGGAGGGGAGGGGGAGGTATTAGGGGGATGTTTGCCCGGAAACTGGGAAAGGGAATAACACTCGAAATGTAAATAAGAAAACTTAATTAAAAAAAAAAAGCAGCTGTGCTTGATACATTGCGGCAAGAAAACTTGAAAAGTGGAGATGTAAATCCCTTCATTTTTCATTAAAATAAAATATCTAAGAAGATTAAATCACAAGCCAGATTTCTATATATTATGTAGTAGCTAAAAAGGCATTGGGTTAAAGACCAAAGAAAATCATATTCAATATAATCGACATAAATGAAACTCACAATTATTAAGATGGAAATTTCTTCAAAGTCATTGCACATATTCAATTAAGCTCACAGGTAAATACAATAGGCTTTTAAAAAATAGGATTCTATTCTCCGATTATTGTTTTCACAGAAAGGCAAAGGACTTGGAATAGTCTGAATGATCGTGTGAAGGCAGATCACAATTAAAGTCCTTGCTTTGGTTAGCTTTAGTACTCAGGACAAGATGCAGTATATTAATCTATAAAAAGTACGTTGAAATGGAAAGAAATAAAATGGTTTTGTAGGTAGGTGAATAGAGAGAAGGACCTGCAATAAAGTAAGTAACAATTCACTATTATTGTGACTTATCCTAGAGAGATACAAGCAAATGCATTTCACCTTAAGAAAGAGCACCAGTAACAGACCCAACAATGATTGCACTCTAATCTTGCCCAGTGAACCAGTGAGCTTTACGAGGTCACTCATAAAAGCTTAAGTGGTCGGTTATTTACAGGATCTCAAAGTCAACTGTGTCACTTAAAGCTCCCCAACTCCCAGCTTGGGTGTTGTAACAGAAGCTGCTTGGTGCTCACTGAAGAGCTTGCAGACAGCTTATGGGAGAATCCTCTCTATAAGCACTGTTAGCCCTGGTATAGCCGTGGGGAAGAGCCTTAGTAAGGAAATGTGTGACTATCTCATGTACATTTTGTGGGAGTTAAATCAATTAAAATGGGGGTGACTCCAAAGTGCTGCTCTTGGCCCTTCTTACTCATGGTTGAAAGCATCTACGTGTGTGCAGGTGTTGTTCTTGACTGGGGTCGGCAAGCATGGTCTGGCTGAGGAGATGGGTCTACACAAACAACCCTGGGTAATCCATGTATCCCTGGCCTCTGTGCTAGATCTCCTAAGATCAAGCAACCAGCTCTGTGACCTAGAGGGTGCCCCACTTTTCATGGAGGCTCTAAGAAACTGGGTGATATAACTTTGAGTTCTTTGCCCCATGGATAGACCTTTAAGTTGTGTCTTTAGGATTCCTTTCACACATACGTTGATGAAGGTATTGGCTCTCTCCTCTTCATCCTCAGGGAACTCGTTCTATCAAAAGAAAACAAAGGTGGACCTCAAACATACAGATGTGTTATTTGCGGGGCAGGGCCAGTGGTGAATGGAAAGTGACCTACTAGTCATGGGCATTGGCAGATATATTAATCCCACAGGTGCAGAGGAGGGCAAGCCACTTTAAATGCATGTGATTCTTCCTGCCCTCCAGTAAGTTTGCCATCATTATCATGCAGCAGCTGAGAACCCCCAACTGTACTTGTCAAAGATTAGGTTTTCTTGGTTTAAATTCTTTTCAAAGCACAAAACCAAAACAACATTTTCTTTTGATAACACGAAACAGGGGCGCTTTATGTCTTAAACTCACAGCTGTTTTGTGCTTATTATCACGGAGTCTTCAACTCTACTTCTGATAAAGCAGAAATATTATTCGCTCCATTGTTTCCTTAACATCCACCTTGCATTTGGCTAACTGTTGAAAAGAGCATTGAATGCAAATGTGGGCTGTATATACAGTGCATGAAAGCATAGCTGCCGTTATGAGAGGAAAAATGATGTGTGTGAGTCTAGGTTGGTTGAAAATAAATAAATAAATGAATGAATGAATGAATAAATAAATAAATAAATAAATAAATAAGTAAATAAATTTGCCCACCCTAGTCATTTAGCTGAACATTTTTTCCTCTGTTTTGTATGTAACTGCTAGATGCAATAGTAAGTCTATTTGGAAAGAAAAAATAATGTTATGATTTTATCTGTTGTGTTTTTGAGGCCAATTGGTATTGTACATTTGGATTAATTCATGAAAAGTTCAAAGAAGGGGTTTGGAGAAGGAAGAAAATCCCATTTAGGTTTTGCGAACCATTGTTACAAAATAGTTTTTTGTGAATTATTGATGCAGAAAGTGCAACCAGAATAATGAAGTTTTAAAGGAGCAGCTTTAGGTCTCAACACTAACTGCCAGCCCACCCTTCCTGTCCCCAACTGACTGCCATTGTATCCCTGTCCCCACTGACTGCCACTGTGTCCCTGCCCCTGTCCCCAGGCTCACCTGCCCTTCCCTCCCTCACTTCCTGGCCTCCCAGGCTCTTATGAACCCAGCAATATATCTGTGCAGACTATTCCTGATCAATTTATGAATTCTGGCAAACATGATGGAAAGAAAATGTACAGTTAATTAAATTCTGTCATGCTGTGGAAGTCTTCATTTCAGAGTAGAAGACAAGCTAATGGAGTACACATTGGCCAGGGAACTTGAGTGTTTACCTTCCCTGGGTATGTGTTCAGGTGCTGAGCTGACTGCTTTTAAATTACCCAGGCATAGGGTGGGGGGGATACCCAGAGGGCTCCCACCTACTCAGAGGAGAAGGGCAGGGAGGATGGGGATGATGGGAGGGTGTGATGGGGAAGGGGCAGTGAGCTGGATGTAACGTGAATAAGTGAAAAAAATTAAATTAAATTAAAATAATTTACCCAGACATGTTTATGGTGCTCTGTGTGGAGAACTGCCAGAGAAAGGTCTGCCACCAGTGAGCCTGTGAGTCTATAGACTGATGGGTAATGTGTTATCTCACTGTGAAATTACAGCAAAACTTTACCCATGCATGGGCAGAAGAGCAGATTCTGTGTTTCTCCGTCCACATATCCATCTGTTGGTTTTTCTCTCGGCAGAGGTCTGTCTCTAGATAGCACCCACGCCTTTACCCACCCATAGAGACTTTTTTATACTTTAACCTCTGCGTAGGAATTTGCTTCAGATGTTGGTTGATGCAAGGACTTTTTGCACAGAGTTTCAGCTAACTCTTAATGTACTGGATACCCTTCATGTTCTCACTGACTAATAAGATCCCAGTATCTTTATTACTTACATGTCTCACTTGCTCTAAGAAAAGTAAAAGAAATTTAGAGGAAAGCGATTTTACCCCTCAGGGTGTATATAATAATACCATATTATTGGGTGAATATTGTGTTACAACTGGGCCAGCATTTATCAAATTCATCTGTAAGATTGACACACTCTATTAATAGCTCATTGAACCTGTTTTTTGGTAATTTAATAAAATTAATTAAAAATATATTTGACAACAACAACAAAACAGTTCCTAAGAAAATGTAGCATCATTGAGAACCCACACAGCTGTGCAGTGTGGTACACACCCATAGTACCTGCTTTTTGAGAGAATGAAACCAACAAAAACAGAGCAGTATAACACCTTAGACTGCCATGATTGACAAGGCCTCGCTAACAGAATTGTCTATGGTGAGAGACAAGAAATTGTCATTTTTGTTGGTCTCATGTGTGTTTTCTTTCACCATAATTTATAATATGTGATTAAGTATATATGTAAGTATGTATGTAAGTATGTGACTTACCAGCAGTGTAAAATACCTGCAGGCCTGATTTGTATAGGTATAGCTGTCCAACCCAGGACAAAATTGAAGAACAAGGACAGACGAAGACTGATAAGTGATGAAGGTGTTGTAAAGGGGGCGTTTCTATCCAATGAGAATAACCATGTAAATACTGTGTTTGCTACATCCCAGAGGATAAATGCCCTCTAACATTTTCATCATTTGTGGGGTTGATAGACCATGAGAGCAAGCCTGGTAAGGACGAGCTGGGCTTGAAGCCTGGGAGACCCAGAAGGGATGATAGGAGCTTTGCCTGCTCCCGACTGCAGGCTCCTGTCATGTGGCCACAGCCTCTCATAGAGAAAATTGTGGTCATCAGTCATGTAGGGGAAGTGTCACAAGTCCTTCCTCTTGTAGATGAGGCATCTTAGGCCGCGCCAATAGGAAGCACCTGCTGTCAGACCCAACCTACCCCAAAACTGTATATAAGATCCTATCCACAAGGAATACAGGTGTGTGAGGATTACTCCATCCTCTGAGAGCACCTGTCACAAGAGCCTTAACATTGCCTGAGAAGAGAACACTCTCCCGAAGCTTTCACAACCAGAAGCTCTCCTGTACTTTGCTGGCTGTCTAGCCAGCACCCTGCCAGCCCAGCCCAGCTCAACTCAGCTCAGCTCAGTTCAGCACAGCCAGTGCAGCATCTTGGAGCAACAGTGGCTTGAGGGGCAGCAGTACTGGAGCAGCAGCAGCAGAGGCAGTAGCAGCAGCTGCAGCTGCAGCAGCAGAGGAGGCAGAGGCCCTTCCGGCTCCCTGCTTATGCCCTTTCCCCTTAGCTTGAACCCTCCCACCAGGCTGGGCCAGAGATCTCCACAGATAACCTCTGATACAGACTGACACACATTCAACACCAAAAATAAATTCCTAATGAAAGACGGAGAGGCTGCTGGAAGCTTACAGTGCAAGGCTCACTACTAGAGTCTGATCCCTGGGACCATGTGAAGGTGGATGGAGAGAAATGACACCACATGGCTGCCCTCCCACCTGCTTGAGCACCCCCAGATACACATATGCTATGCACACACATACACACACAATAAAAAATATAATAAAAATTTTAAATGAAATCGAAAAGTGAAAGTATTCAAGGGTCATTAAAATTAAGTATAAATGCAGCAAATCAAGCTAACTTAGGGAACACTGTTGAAGTCATTAAAGAAAGCCATTCAACTACTGTACAGTTGCATCGACATTTATAGAATGTGAATGGCAGTAGATTGCTTCATTATTTATATCTTCCAGGCTAACCCCAATTTATTATGAAAGTATTTTACTGCCATTGTTTCATTATTTTATGAAAATATTTTGGTAAAGAATTATAGCAAATCAGTGGAAAGCATACATAGTATCCATATGGTCATGATCCCAGCTTCACTCTTAGCAAATGCACATAGAAAGAAAGAAAGAAAAAGGAAAAAAATCAAAAAGGAAGACACACTTTGGATCATAGTATAATGTGGAATACAGCAAATGCTTAAGGCAGCGTTTCTCAATCTGTGAGTTAAGACCCCTTAGGCAAACCTCTCTCTCCAAAAATATTTACATTACACTTCATGACAGTAGAAAAATTACAGTTATGAAGTAACAATGAAGATAAATTTATGGTTGGGGTCACCACAACATGAAGAACCAACAAGAAGCACCAAGAAGGTTGAGAACCTCTGACCTAACGAGTTGCCGTTATCACTTTAAATTCTACCCAAGTCTCTGATGGTCACTGTTGGTTTTCCCAAGAAAGTGGGGGCATGGGTAGAAACATCTCAGTCTTGTTCATCTGGAAGCAAAAGATGATCCCCATGATATCCTGTAAGCAGAGATGTCGTGCAAGTCTCTCAGCACTGCTTGCCCTGTACTACCTGGAGGGAACAAGGTTTCTGTTCTCCAAAATCAAACCAGGTGATGAAGACTGGGACACACCATAGCCAATGGGAATGTTTAACTGATCTCAATCTCTCTCTCTCTCTCTCTCTCTCTCTCTCTCTCTCTCTCTCTCTCTCTCTCTCTGTGTGTGTGTGTGTGTGTGTGTGTGTGTGTGTGCGTGTGTGTGTGTGGTGTTCTGTGTATGCAGAATGTGTACGCCAAGGAGAGCTTGATGTCTGCCTTAATCAGGGTTCGACTTCCTGCACACACATCATGACCAAGGAGCAAGTTGGGAAGGAAAGGGTTTATTCAGCTTATACATCCATATTGCTGTTCATCACCAAAGGAAGTCAGGACTGGAACTCACACAGGTCAGGAAGCAGGAGCTGATGCAGAGGCCATGGAGGGTGCTGCTTACTAGCTTGCTTCCCCTGGCTTGCTCAACTTGCTTTCATATAGAACCCAGGACGACCAGCCCAGGGATGTCACCTCCCATAATGGACTGGGGCCTCCCACCCTTGATCACTAATTGAGAAAATGCCTTACAGCTGGGTCTCATGGAGGCATTTCCTCAAGGGAGGGTCCTCTCTCTGTGATAGCTCCAGCTTGTGTCAAGTTGACACACAAAACCAGCCAGAACTATGTCATTCCTCAGTAGCCATCCCCCGCTCTAGAACTTGTTCATTAGGCTGGACCGGCTGCCCAATGAGCCTAAGGAATATACCTGTCTCTACCTCTGGGTGAAAATTACAAGTGGACACAACCATGCCTGGCATTTAGACATGTTCTGGGGATTGAACTCAGGTTTTCATGCTTGTGTGGCAAAACTTAAATTGACTAACATTTCTACCCAGACCCTCTATAACATATTAAATCATCTCGTAGCTACACTCTCTATAGGTGTCGGCTATAAATGGCACACTCAGCTGACACAGACGTGGCTGCTTTGGGAGTTCAAGTGCCACAGCCACACAGATGTTTAAACTCCATGTACTAAAGCTAAAATCAAAGATGTCAGGAGCTGCGGGAAACTGTTAGAAGGGAGTGAGTAACTTGGGAGTTGCTGTTCTTCAACAAAGTACAAAGTACAGGAGGGAGCAATGGCAGAAGCTAAGCTTGGAGTGCTTGCTGAGATGGTAGCCTGTGGTGACTGTTAATTGATATTGGAAGTCTTTCAGTTCTGTCATTTATTTTAATCACTCAGGCAAGGAGGACTTATTTGCACTCATGGGTCCAGAGGGAACAGAGTCCATCCTAGTGGAGAGGCATGGGAGCTGAGGTGGGCAAGCCGAGGGCTCACATCTTGAACTATAAAGACACAGCTGAGAGAATAGATTTGAAGTAGGGTAAGGCCTTAAACCCTCAGAGTCCACCCCCATCTGACATACTTAGACCAGCAAGGCCCAGCCTCCCAAACATTCCAGAAGAGCACCAGCATCTGGGGACCATTGTTCAAGTGCATGAGGCTGTGGGAGACTGTGCTGCTGTTTACTCCTCAATAGAAAGACTCTCGTTCTTAGTAATAGCTCCTTCCTCTATCCTCTCTTCCTTTACGCTTTAGCCTTCTTTCAAGAGCCCCCCGCTCTGGTATTACAAGATGGTACCGTGGGTTTGACTGACAAGTTTTTCATCTGAAATCATGTTCAGCGTTACAGAACCAGGCTTGAGGAATGATTGCTTCCAAGAGGAAGATGCTGTCATCAGATAAATAAAAGCTAGCATCATTTAGTAAGAAATTATTTACTATTACTATTGGTGATCATCAATAAGCTTATCAAAGTATAGGTTCAAGTATGATAGGATGTCTCAGCACTCAAGCAAAGATAAAATACGTTTTTGTTGTTTTTGTTTTGTTTGTTTTCAAGAGAGAAAGAAAAGGAACAAGAACTTGGGTGGACAGGGATGTGGTGGATATAGGAAGAAGTGGAGGAGGGGAAATATGTTATATGAAAAAACGAAAGAGTATCTGAAGAAATGCTTAAAGAAATGGAAGTCCTAATGGTGACAGCCTCCTGGTCCTCTCTGACTTAACACACAGATACAGGTTCTGTCAGCATGATGTGGATCTCCACATGAAATTTGGGGGGAGAGGGAGGAGTAAAATTATAGAAAACAAAAAAATCTTAGGAACTTACAAGAAGCCAGAAAAATAAGTATAATTGTAAGGAGACATTGCTTGCATGCATATTGTTATAACCTACCAAGGTTTTGATGTAGAAAGACACAGATCAGCAAGCACAATAAAGATGCCGCCAAAAATATAAATAAATAAAAATACAGAGGGAAAAATATCCTGATGGTGGGAAGGCTTCAGAATAAAGTTGAGCAAAAATTCTAGACTTCATTTGCAGCTAGACTGTGGAGAAAAATCTCAATTGAGTAGAATGTTGAATGGGGTAGGAACAAGTGATGACAAGGTGACAGAATCATTAAAGAATGGGGGTAGGGCTTCTTTCCTTCAGAAATCAAAACTTAACATGGTCGAGAATTCCTCCAGCATGACAAGGTGGCAATGTTATATAAGACAGAATGCAGATCTGAAGAGTTTTTTGTTGTTTTTTTTGTTTTTTCCATTTTCTTGCTGCTGTTGATTCTAACCCTCTGCATAGGGAAATAACACATGAATGACTGGGATTTTAGGAGGCAGACTTGGAGACCTGAGGCATCCCCCAGAACATAGAGGATATCAGTGAGGACAGCTGCCCAGTGTCCCAGGGAGAAGCACCCTGACTTCTTTATTACATTGTATCACATAAATGCTTTTTCTTGCCTGGGAATCATAAACTCAAGGGCTTTTATTCAAATGCACAGAAAAGCACTAACTCTCATCAACAACCCACTCGTTATAACATACAGGAAGCACCTCTCATTGTAGCAAGAAGAGCTAGTTCAAGAGATACCAGGGAGGGTGCACTGGAACTGAGTCTTGTGACTGCACACAGTGTGTGTTCTCCAGGAGAGGCACAACTACCAAACAAACCTAGAAGGAACAACAGGGTCAAGAGGCACTGTCGGTCTTGTGATCCCAAGGGTGCCAGGAGGCTTAGAATGCAAAAGCTATTGCTTCTGGACTTACCATCAGTGGGAGGGACCTTTAGTAGTCTATTAGTTCAATAAATACTAAATTTACATAAAAACTGTCAGTTGAACCAGTGATGTTTGTGTTTAAATGGTTAACACATTGATTAGGAGGTGTTGGATCCATCCCATTTGGTTTTTGTTTGGCCTCTTTAAAAAGTGCTCATGTTAGAATATTCTCATCTATAATCTCTCAGCTAGATTAGAATGAGACCAAAGGACACTTTTCATTAGCAGAATGTTTCTGAGCCCTTTCGTTTTCAGCCAGAAGAAATTTCTTCTTGTGTGAGTTCAGCAGAAAGAATTTTGTGATTTCAGTATGATGTGAGAATCCATCTCATGCACAGAAACTGTGTCAACAAAATGCAGTTGTCCCGTGGGAGTTTCAGTGGAGTGTGTTACTGGTTTGCTTTTGGCCAGGCTCACTCATGCGTGGAGGATGGAATCTTTTGCTACTGACCAGATGAGCACGTACAGAGCCATTTCTTTCCTGCCTGATCTGTTATCACAGCAATTTGTGTTACAGGCAAGAGTGGAGTTTAGAGAAAAGAGGAAGATAGGTTGAAGACAAAAAATAAATAATTAAAAAAATAAAAATAAATAAAAAGTAGTGGAAACTTATAAATAAAAAGTAGTAGAAAATCCCAAGATGGGCTTTGAGATCGTTACTGTTGAAGGTGCAATGTGACAGCAGCACTTAGATCCAGGTGTTAGTGATGGACATGGTGTTCTCTGTGGGGTAGACACCAAAGGCTGAACTGTGTAGGTTTCCAGGAGACAGACATGGAGGGTGAGACACTCAGACTGTACATAGGACTCCCAAGTATGGAGGGGTTGAGGCATCCCACGTTGTGAGTAACAGAGATATCAAAGCTCTGGGTTTATAATAACAGGACTCACTGTTTTCCCTGAATCCTACAATTTTCCCAAGCAGCCAGGGATGCTTATGTAACTCTGCATGGTGGCTCTTTTGAACATAATGGTCCTTAATTAACTGACTTCATAATACGTGTAAATGCTTGCTGTCAGTTTGTACCCAGCCAGAAACATAAATTTGCACAAAGACAGAGGATTTGTCTGTCTTGTCTTTGATAGAGTTTTGGAGAATAACTGACCAAAGGAACAAGATTTCTCCAACTACTAGATGCTTCTATATTGGGGAAGTGTTCATCCCAAAGACATGATTTTAAATTATTAAATAAAATGACCCAAGGAAAGAGCTATTTCCTTTACCTTCTTAGACCAGTATTAGGAACTTTATTTCAGAGCAAGAAGCAAGGCTGTGTCCTTGGAAGAGTCCAGCCTCAAGTCTGGTTCCCATGGATAGAATCCAGAGCCTACTTCTAAATGCTATCTGTCTGTGTGGCTCTGGGCCAATTATTTAGGACACTGGCATATCATTTTAAATTAGTTTGCCTTCCTCTACCCTCCCTTTAATCTGCTTTCGTTGTCCTTCAGGGCAGAGTGATTTGCAGGGGAATAGTGCTTTTATTCATTATCTAATTATAATTGTTCCATCTAATGAGCGCATTGCGGCAGGCATCCAAACACCTGGCCACACCTCCATGCCAGCTCTGTAAAGTCAAGTGGGAGGAAAAGAACAAACAGGCACAGCCATGGTGCATGGAGAGCAGGTGGGCCAGAAACAGCCAAACTCAAACACACACACACACACACACACACACACACACACACACACACACACACCCCTCCAACAACACTTTTTCTTGTCTGTGGCCTTTGATAATCTGTGAGCATTTGTTTACATTAATTGCACAATGCTGGTCCCTATATATATATTTTTGGAGTTTACAATAATCTTCCAAGCCTACACAGCAGAGGGATTTACACATGTTGTTTCACACACACACACACACACACACACACACACAGAGAGAGAGAGAGAGAGAGAGAGAGAGAGAGAGAGAGAGAGAGAGAGAGAGAGAGAGAGAAAGGAAGGATTCTGTAGTTCTGAGTTTGGCTTTTTAAGAAAAAAGTGGAGTGAAATTGGAAAAGAGGCTTTTGGCATCACATTAGTTTTTCCCGTGTGTCTGTTGGTATAGAAAAGAAAATCCCTCTCCGATATTAAATAAGAAAAGAATCAGCCTCCACCACTTCCTCAGCAAGGATCTCTAATTGATGAGTTGCATCCCTTTTAAATATTAGAAAATATATAAACATACAGAAAGCTCTGTATGTGGTATTTACTAAACAGCTATTTCTCATCTTCTTCAGTTCTGCAACCACATTTTCTGCAGAGGACATCCTATGGGACACTTGTACCACCACCTTGCTCAGGCAGCTCCCCTAAGGACATCTCAGACTGACCTCTGGGCCAGGCAGCTCCCCTAAGGACATCTCAGACTGACCTCTGACCTCTGGGCCAGGCAGCTCCCCTAAGGACATCTCAGACTGACCTCTGACCTCTGGCTTAGGCAGCTCCCCTAAGGACATCTCAGACTGACCTCTGACCTCTGGCTTAGGCAGCTCCCCTAAGGACTCTCAGACTGACCTCTGACCTCTGGCCAGGAAGCTCCCCTTCCCATTCCAGAGGGACCTTCCCACCCATTGCTTCACATCCCTACACTCTGTCACTTAACAGCTGCCTTGGGCATCTAAGTATCTTTTCATGCTAAGAATGTTCTTTATGTTGTTAAAAGAAAGACTTTAGATAGAACAAGCATTCACTGATCTATAAACCAGGCACCCGTGATCCTGATGGGTGGCTTTGTGCTGGATTCCAGCTGGGGACCAAGAGTTCATAAGCAGGGACTGGCAGGATGGCTCAGGGATTAAGATCACCTTTTGTTCTACAGAGGACCTAGATTTGATACCTAGCATCCACATGATGGTTCACAACCATCCCTAACTCTAGTTCCAGGAAATTTGATGAGATTCTGTGACCTCGAAGGCCATCAGGCATGCATGTGGGGCACACACATAAATGCAAGCAAAACTCTCATACACATGAAATGAAAACAAATCTGAAATCTTAAAGAATTCATAGGTAGCAGGTGGAAGTCCAGCTCATTATGCATGGCAAACTCTAGAGAAGGTTTGGGTGGTGTTTTTTTATGGAGGAATCCATAATTTCATTTTTTTTCTTCTCTGGGCTTTGGTTTGCTTACACAGAAACCTGGATTTTTCTCAGTCTAATGACCTTTGGAAAATATTTTTAATTTATGCATGTTTAGAAAATTCTTTCGAAGCTTATTTAGTTAAAGATTTATGTTCCATGTGTGTCTGTGTGTACATGTGCACGTGTGTAATCATGCACATGTATGAAGGTATCCTGAATGTGTGCATGTATGCGTGCCACCTGTGTGCAGGTGCTCACAAAGACCAGAAGAGGGTGTCAGATTCCCTGGAGCTGGGGTTATATATGGTGGATGCTGGCAGTCAAACTGAGGAACAAGTGTTCTTAACCAGTGAGCCATCTCTACTTGTGACTGAAATCCTGACTGAGGTGCTGTTTTGCAATCAGATATTTCTTTGCCTGCTGAGGAATGGAGAGGTTCCCTCTTCTTCATCCTAAGTGGTTGGAAGCCCTCTGTATTACAGTGTATCTCTAAGGGGTAGGAATAATGTGATTGCTTTTAAAATTCCCATTTCTTCCCTGGACAGCCTTGTAGGCATGTGTGGCTCTGCAGATGCAGTGCTCTCCAGAGCTGGGTTCACTAAGTTCCCTTCATGGAGTCTAGTAAAGGGATCGGAACTCAGCAGTGTGCACACAATTCCATGCCCTGCTCCTGAGTTGCTTCCCTACTCCCTGGCTGTGAGGCTGCTCTGGGGGGCAGGGCCATTTGATGGCTGGCTGGTTAGTTCACAAGAGGAACCTCTCATCACTTGAGAAAATGTCAACAACAAATGCTGAAACATTTTTCTAAAAAAAATAATAATTGTGTGATTTCCTTATCCAAGGCCCATGAGTGGGCAGCCGACCTGGGGGCTTTGGAATCAGACTTCCTGGTTTCTTAGTCACTTCCCGTTTTATAACCTCACATCTCCATCTTCCAAGTGGGAGTTAATCTAGAACATAAACTGTTAGGCACGTGGGAGTTCACTAGTGCGAAGCACATGGGAATTCTGTCCCTGCTGCTGTTATTATTAATTATTATGAATGCTCCCAACAAAACGTCACACAGTGTTTGGAGACACAGTGTAGGGCCTATATTGAGTTAGTGAACTGGAACCTTTTCAAAACAATTATTTCTTAATTATGTATAAGTCAAATAGGTGGGGAAATTAGTGAAAGAAGTTTTAGAAATATTTTGTGCAGTTTTAGTAGCTAAAAGCATGATATAGTTGAATATAAATAAACAAATTCACAGATTATATTGAGAGAAAAAACAAAAACAAACGAGAAAACATATCTTCTCTTTCAAATAGGAATTAACCCAGATGCATGCCTGTAATTCATACCACCTGGGAGACTGGACAGAGAGATCTTGAAACAAAAGTCCAGCATGAAACACACACACACACACACACACACACACACACACACACACACACACACACACACGTGTGCGCACGCACGCAAACACACAAAGTTAATAAGGGCAACACAGTATTAATACAGTGATCTTTAATATATTTTCCATTGGCAAGGAAATTTGTGTGCAAGGAAAACAAACATTGGAAGAATAACTCATCAGTAGTGTCTGTGTGCTCCTGAAAGCTCAGCCAATCATATGTCTCAGGTAGAATGTGTGCAAGAAACAACATTCAGAAACCTGATGGCCTATTTTTCTTTCATTTAAAAAGAACCATTTGAAGGTCAAGGAAGCATTAGGCTTTTGCTGGTTCCTCCCTTCCTCTGCCAATTGCTATTTCTGGTTTCTGCCTGAAGGCACTGGAGAAGGAGTGAGGGGCCAAGGGGAGGCTGGGGCTGTGGTTTGGACTAGACTCAACGAAAATGTTCAGGAGGCTACTGGTGAGAGCTTCACAGGGCCCTCTTTGAGCAGTCTGTACTCTCAGACTGCATTGGCCTTTGGGAGCGCCAGGCTGCAAAGCCACAGAGAAGGCTTCAGGGGCTCCTAGTCTGGCCCTGCTGCTTCCTGGGCTCAATCCTGCTGTTCAAGATGATGTCCTTAAGTGCAGGAGGATGGACAGGTCTGAGAGATGAAGGAATGGCGTGGGTTACAGTTCATGGGTCTCAATTCATTTGCATTGTCACTAACTCCCAGGACTAACATCTCCTTTCACTCTACAGAGAACAAATGTCCCTGCTCCTAACTGTGGAGTCTAGCAAAGGAGCATTTTTTTTTCTGAACTCAATTGCCAAGTTCAGTGAAGGAGGTATCCTTTGACTTGGCAATCAGGCTTCAAGCCAAGCACGATGTTTACATACATCAGAACATCATGTTCTACTTCATAAATACATACTTGGGGCCAAGCCAGATGACCTGAGTTCCATCCCCAGGACCCATGTGATAGAAGGAGAGAACAAATTTTGACAAGTTTTTCTCTGACCACCACATGTTCCATGGCATGGAAATACACACACACACACACACACACACACACACACACACACACACACACACATTAATTAATTAAGAGTAATAAATTTTAAAAATAGAAAAGATAATCAATAACCATGTGACCCCACTAGTGCTAGATGGGAGCTGGTTGAATGCCTCCCAGTATCCTCACACCTTTAGATATGGGCAGACTGAACCAGGAAAAGGGCAGGGGATGAACAGGAGGTGGAAAAGGGTTGTGCTCACAGGAGAAAGGAGCTCATTCTATGGAGAACTACAGCCACATCCTCTGGGGCAAGTTCTCTTCAAGGAGTAAACACAAATAGTCTTCCAGAGAGGCCGAACTAATCTTGTGGGCACTGCACTGATTTAGGGAGCTCAAATCAAGGAAGCTCATAAAACTTGGCTCACAGACCAGCAATAACTTAATCCCATTGGTTGTTATTTAAAATGCAGATTCGTGAGCTGTATTCTAATCCAGGCAGGATTTCCTGGAGGTGAGTCCTGGTGCTTTGGATCTTCATTATGGATTGTGAAACTAGCAGATTAGAGCTGGAGTCAATGGAGGAATCCTAGGGATTCTAAGCAGAGAGCTGTGAGACTTGGGTGGCTGTGGCTTCAGCTGCTGGCCAACCAGTACTTACTGGGTTGTATTGTTCTACCCTTAGAGCTTGGGACAGTACTTTCCAATGACAAGCAATGGTGAGGTGAGTCACCTTCTTTGGCAGCTATTGTGCTACGGATTTCTCTCTGGTATTATGGTACCTATGAGATGAAACCTATGTCCACTTGAGTCCCCAAGTGAGGTACACTCTCCATCCTCTACTGACCCATGGAGGACTTCATATTCCATGCAAGAGGCAATCCAGGCAGGAGGGTGACTGTGGAGACCTGGGGCTACCCCTGTCACAGTGTTAGTCATACTCTAGATGCTCAAGATTACAGCGTTGGGAAAGGAACAGTGGGATTGTGTTAGAAAGATCAAGAGACAACAGAGAAGCAGTGGTAGGGAGAGTTCATGTGTTCAGGAGGCTCTTGTCAAATGAAGTTGGCATCACTTGCAGATCGCAGACGAGTGGTATAAGAGAAAGCTACATCAAGAGGACTATCCTACTGTGAGCAAGAGTGACAACTGAATGTATGGAGAAGGTATAGAAGTTTCAGCCTTCTGTCACTAAGACAAGATACCTGTAAAAACCAACTGATGATGACAGGAGGTTCATCGACTCACCAGTTTGTATAATTTAGTCAATAGATGGCTGGCCCCATTGTGTTGGAGTCTGTGTTGAGGTGGGACAGCACCATGGAAGCATGTGACAAAGGGAGATGCTTAACTTCATAGGCTATCAGAAGCAAACAGAGTACCAACATAACCTCCAAGATTGCATCCCACTAGCCTATCTTACCATCAGAAGGTTTGCCCTAAAAGAGCACTGATTTTACATAGTGTCATGACTAGCCAGAAGCCAAACCTTCAACTTATGACTTTTGTAACAAATTATAGTGTAATGAAATGATAATTTCATGCAGAGAATATGGGACATTATTTTTGTCCATGTTATAGAATATCTTAAGGACCCACTGGGTAGAGATTTGTGCCAGGAAACTAGTCATGAGTGAGTTAAAAGAGGAAGTGTGTCTAGAAGGGAAGCACAGATTTGCGGGGCATTTTACTAATAGCATCGTGTCAACCCTGCTTGCCAGCATAATCAGTTAGTTGGAATTCTAAAAGAGTAAAGCAAACCTGAGAAGCCAAAATGTGGAGGTGGGAACAGAAGAGTCCCAGGAATGCTCAGTGAAAATGGACACAGGAAGATGTCATGGGGGTGGGGCAGGCTGGAAGTTTGCAGAGTCTGGCAGGGGTGGGTCCTCAGCCATGTAGGTGTACCAGGGTGGATTTGGAGATGCTAACAGGGAAAAGCCATTCAGCAAATTGTCATTGCTAGGATAGAACCTCCCATGTGCTCACAAGCCCAGCTATGGTTGGAGTAGACATCACCAATTTAGCAGATGTCTGAGAGCTAGGAGTCAAATCAGGTTACAGATCTCGAGATCTCTTAGAATGAGAGCTAAAGCTAGGCTCCAGAGAGGGCTCCAAGGCAGATCCTGATGCTCACAGTTATGCTGAGAGAGACACCCATCCCTGCTTCTGGCAAAGTGGACGATGGAGCCTGGTGGTCTGATCTTTGCTTAGGACCCAGTCTTTCAGAACTAGCTCCTTTTAGTTTCATTTTGACAGTGATTTTTAGACCAGTTTAATTTTTTGGCAGAATCAAAGGTTTTCTTTTAAATGAACAGAAGAATAACCATGGAAGATATTCAAATAAGGTCAAGTCAGCAAAGATGTTTATATCTCAGCCCTCTGTAGTATGCAAAAATCAGATACTAGGATATTTAAAAAGTCTAGCTGCAAGCCTTTTGTCAGAAGGCAATGTCCACACATTCTAATAGTCACCAGTCCCAAACTCCAAACTTGAGTAGCATTTGTGGATGAGAAACAAGGCTTTATGCTTAGAGAAAGGGTCTTCATTTAATGAATATGGCAGCCAGTACCATGATAGACAAGCATGCACACATCCCCATGCATATACATGGATGCCTAAATACACATGTGTACACACATGTACAAACACACACGTGAGCACAAATACACACGTGCACATAAACAAATACACATGCACAAACACACATGTGCACAAATATGCACATTCATCCCTATCAGTCATTCTTGTCTTGTCCAGACCACTTGTTTATCTTTCCTCTGTTTGAGATCCTTTTGTCTTCTTCCTTTTCATCTTCAGATTCTCTGCCTTGACCCCCGGTATAGTGGAGGACAGGTATCAGAACACACTGATCCAATTTTGGTAGCAAAGGCAGGTTCTTTTCTCACAGGTAAGAAGGCCAAAGAAACAGTCAATGTGTTGTTCATGAGACATTTCCTCCAGATACCCCCAGGGAGGTCCTTAGAACCCTTCTCTGGTTCTAGTAACTTCCAGTGCTCCTTAGCTCAGGGACACCTCAAAATCTTCTAGGCCACATCTCCGCATCAGTTTTCCACTCTGTCTTCTCTCCTCCTGTGACTTCCCACTGCATTTAGGAGACCCTCATCTGTGATAATCTAATATTAAAATCCTGTTTGATCACACCTCTTCTGCCATAGTAAGTCACTGTCATGGGTTTCCAGTGGGTGAAAGAGTCAACACTGAGTAGCTACAGTCAATGACTGGGTGCTTCTTACATTCCTAAGAGACACAAGAAAGTCCATGACACTTTGCTCTTCACTATCTTAAGTCCATGACACTATCTTCACTATCTCTTGTTATCTCAGCCCTGAAAACATCTCCACTTAGCATTGCACACACTGAGCAGTTGTATTTATGTATTTAGGGGCGTATATGCATATACATTTATGTATGTAGCAATAATTAATGGAAAAAGAGGCCATGTATTGAAAAGAGAACAAGGAGGGGTGTATTGAAGGGCTTGAAGGGGGGGAAGAGAAGAGGGAATGGAGTGATTATAATATAATCTCATAAACTAACCAACAGTTAAAATAAATACTGGTAAGTGGGTGAGATGCACGTCAGGTACCAGGAGGGCACTCACACTGAACTCCATCCAAATCCTTCATCAGAGCTAGAATCTGTAATTATATAAATGCACCTTGAAGGAGGAGTACATCTTTTTTTTTTGATTGTCTAGCTCTTTGGTTTCATTTGGTCTGGACTGGACTTGGACTCTACTAGGCATTGAAGCCAGCACCTATCACTAGTAGCTAAGTAGTCAAAGGTGTATCCACGGCCGTCTTTGGATAATTTTAGAGTGTTCCAAGTGGTCGGTTCTCGAATGTCTTCATTTAATCTCTTTCATTTCTCAGCCTTTTCATTGGGCACTGAGCCACTTCACAGTGACCTCTTTGTGCTTCTCTCTATGTCTACCTTCATAAGGTCCCTTTTAGCTGGTCTCACCCTGCAATGATACACACCTTCCATTTAAATCTATCTTAGTATTTCTGCCTCTAGATGAAGGTTGACTTTTTTTGATTGGTCTGAATTTCTTTTCTTATTGGTTTGCCAAACTATTTAAGGTACACTATATATATATATATTGCTTTTATATGTGGTCTCAACTTGTTCATTTAGTTTACAAAACCCACTCAGAAAAACTGTATGGAGTTCCTGCTACGACACAGGCAAAGCTGTTTGCTGAATCAGTTGGGCTTCCCAAACATATGAGTCAGCCTTAAATTTGGCTGGGAGAAAGAGAAAGCCAGAATACAGAAGCTGGAACAAATGGGAGTCAGTTGCTTTACATAAAAACATTCAAAAGAATGGATCCTCTCCATGGTCCAATGTGTTAGTGAAGTTGGGTTGGTTCCTCCAGGGGTCTGCTTGCTTTCCACACTGTCGTGAGAAGCTACTTCAGATCCAAACAGTACATCTGGTACAAAATTAAGCATAGGGAGCAGGAAGTTAGAAGTACCCCAAGAACTGCACCTGCTGTTCTTTCTTGGTAAATTAAAAGTTTCAAGAGAGCCCTTCCTCCCACATACCACTCATCTGGCTTCTTGCCACATCCAATCACAGGAGAGGCTGAGAAAACAAACATATGGTGCTTCACCCTGCCTTTTTGTGTGTGTGTATGCATTGGGGGTGGTGCAGGCACCCACAGACACAGGCGTAGGGAAAGTCTTGACTAACAGACCAGACCAGCTGTTTCTAGGTCTTAGAAGTCTTCTCTCTGCCACAGTGCATGGGATCTCATCTGCTGCAATGAAAATAGCTATTAGCTTAGTAGGCAGTCATTAACTCAAAAGTACATAAGCCATGTACTGGAGTTTCTCCCCATTTAAATACAGGGGTGAGCCTTCTGGAATGCAATGCTGTGGGCACCTCTGTGGGCACAGAGCACCCCTGCTGTCATCCTAAGACTGCGGTCAACCTTAGAGAGAGAGCTGTTAATTAGACGGGGAGACATATTGTTTTGAAGTGGATGCTAGCAGGCATTTTGATGTAACATGAAGAAAACCTCTTGCTGAGGGCCTGGGTAGGATACAGCCTGGCCTGTGACTCCCTTGGAGGGAAGACTGACTTCATGCTCTCAGTATGTTCCTTTGGGTCTTCAACCAATGGAGTGTGGTAGTGGGAATGGAGTGTAAATGTGAAAAATTATACAAATAATATTTCATCTCTGTTATTAGTACAAAAATCAGCTTATGAAAAATTAAATAATTTTGAAAGGTGATTTGACATATAAATTTGAACTTGGCTCATAATCATATACATGGAGCATTGGTTGTTAGCTGGGTTCTTTCTGGGTTGCGTTCTTATAGGCCCTGGAGTACGATCTGCTTACTAATTTTTAAATTTATCACAGTTGTTCACCCAGACTAGCCTATTCAGAACACTGGTATACTGCAACAGAAAAACACAAGAGTGGTAGATAATTTCAGATGGCTGGTGCAGTATCTAGTTTTAATGTGATGGTCTCTATTTCCTTAGAAAACTATCGTATATTGACTCTGTGCCTAGAGAAGCAATTTATGTGTACACACAAGTATATGGCCCATCATTCTGAGAGGGAACATTTCAAAGCATTGGTTCCTAAGTCATAAGGAAACCAATCCTACCTCTCCCAGGAATCTAGGCCTTAGAGGTATACTCTGCCTACTGTCTTCCTTCCCTAGGCACTTGGTCTACACATGGTTATCTGAAATGCCACCTCCCCAGGAGAGTAGCGACATGTGAGAGCAGGCATTGGCTCATTCTTATCAATCCCATTCTTCCTTCTTTCTCACTCCTTCCTGGACGTACCTAATCTTTTCACAGATGTTCTCTTCTCTCAGCAGTCAATGTAGAAAACCCCCACGCCCACCCAAGTGAGTGGAAGGATGTCTCTCCAGCTTAAAGCATTCTTCCAGGTCTCACATTTCATTTGGATAATGAAACATTGCATGTCCTCATTAGCATTCACCACTATTCCATCCATGATGAAAAATTCTCGGCCCTTCTCCTGACATGAACTGTTTCTCTGTTCTGAAAGTGCTAAAGTTGACTCATCTACTTTGTACCCAACATTAAGTTTCTCCATTGGCCCTGCACAGCATGTTCATGTAAGAATAATTATGTTAAAGATCAGTTACCTGCTGAGTCTCCTGGAGTGCGTTCCAGGCATGCACCTGTCATTTCTGTGTGCCAGATACCTGTGTTGCACACCCCGATTGAAATGTAGTGCCCCCCCACCCTTGTCAGGAAACAAGCCAGAGAAGCTTTGCTTTGTCTTTCCAATCACTTCCCTGAGGCAGAAGATACATCTGCATGGCACTAACTCTTGGCAGCATGCCCTGAAACACTGCAGAAGTATAGCTCTGCAGACACCTCTGTCCTGCATGTTTAACTGTGACATTGTTGGTAGGGTACTTATGACCAGAAACCATAGTGAAAGTCACATATGTAGCTGGTTATTATTTGTCAGATAAGAAAGAGGCATCTGTTCTAAAGGGCATACTTAAATATATGCTGTGGACTTATGAGCAAAGTTTCTTTCATTTAAGGAGTGATGTCATCAGGCAGAAAATAGGCCTAGTGGGGAAGCCTTTTGACACAGAGCATTCATCTACCTAGAAACCTGTGTCCCTCTGCTGGACATCAGCTTCCTCCTCAGGAGATTTGAAGTAAGAAAGAGTCTTAGAATAATCCAAGCCCCATGGCACACATTGCTGACTGGTTCTTTAAAGAGGTAGCAGAAGATGAACGTTAATGTAGTAATTTGTCACAAGAAGTGAGGCTTTCAAGTAGAGCAGACAGTTGGATGGTGCCACCTCTTGCCTTCTCTTTCTGGAGTAAAAAGCCACTTATGTAGAGATTACCTGTGAGTGTGGTGTTAACACAGCAGGAGTCCTGATCTCTGTATTGAAGTTGCATTTCAGTCTGGGAAGTTGCTCACTGGTAAAGTGCTGGCCTGGCATTTTTCAGGCCACAGACATAACCCCCGGCACCACCGAGAAAATAGCCATGTTTCTGGATCTTTGTTCATTGTCACTCTCCTAGGTGCTTAAAAATTTTTCCCTATGCCACTCTTGAAACCTTAACACCAAAAGTCTATTGCATCCTGTACATGCCATGTATATACATGTGGGAACTCAACGCCTTAACAGGGACCAGGAATTGACTGTGAGACTGCATGGCTACCCTTAAAGAAGGCATGGTTCAAGACATGGAACCCAAAGGTTTATACTATAAGCTAGCAGTTCTCAACCTATGGGTCATGATGCCTTTAGGGAATCATGTAACCCTTTCACAGGGGTTGGATGTCAGATATCCTTCATATCAGGTTATATTAAGATTCACTGGAGTTCAAAATTCCAGTTACAAAGTAGCAAAGAAATAACTTCTTGGTTGGGAATCACCACAGTATGAGGAACAGTATTAAAGAGCCACAGTGTCAGCACGGTTGAGGACTACTGGCTTACAGAAGAGGAGAGGGACATGCCAACCAAGTACTAAGACAACAAACACCCTCTCTCCTATTTCTCTTAGGGATATCTTCCTCAGATATGGGCTTTCCCCCAGTTTTCTGTGTTTGAGACCGTCACAACTCCCTCATCACCACCTCTCCAGACACAAATTCTTTTTCTGGATGCTCTAGTATCCCCAGAAAATGTCAGTCCTGGACAGATCCACTTCCTTTTAGAGAATGACATGTGTATCTGTGTCCTCATTAAGCTTATTGGACAACTTCATGTCCAAACTCATCATGGCTTTCTCAAGGCATCACTTGTGTGGGTTGTATAAAGGGACAGTCCATACATAGAAAGGCATCACTGTGATATCCAAATATAGTGTAAAATGATTGTGAGACCTCCTCAGTAGATGTGAGAGGGGGAACTGTCTAGAGCTATCTAGGATAACTTAAAGTCATGTAAGTGACCTTTCTGGAGATGACCCATGGTGTTTCATGGACTGTGGTGGGTAAGCTCTAAAAGGCAAGGCCCACAGAGACTTCGTCTCAGGATTGCTTCTTGCAGCTGATATGCCTCTCCTGTCGTTATTAGAATAGTATAATAATTCCTGGGTATTAGCCCACCCTGCTGGCAGATTTTCTGCAGATCAATAAAGATGTACTCTCTTGTAGCAATGTTATATAGACAAATGGGTGATTTTATAGTTTCTAATAATGATTCTATAGAATTCATAAATTTATACCAGTAATTTTCAGCCCTCTATAATATGAAAGCTGCAACTAGGGCTTTGTAAACCTTCATGTGTCATGGGCTAATTACACTGGAATAAAAAGCAGGCTTGAAACAAATTTATGATCAGGGAAAATATTTCTTCTAGGCTTACTATGAAACCATTATCTGATAACTATGGGTCATAAACTAGGAATGGACAATTTATTGTAGATGCAAGAACAAAAGATAAAATATTGACTGGATTTATATGTATGAAAACATTATGACATAAGAATTATTGTTTTAAACGTTTGATGAACTTCTGGAGCTAGAGATAGATCATGAATGTTTAATTAGATAATTAACCTTAATGTAAACTCATGTAAACATTCCTGCTGAAATTTCTTATTTGATTTATGGTGAACTCATGGAACATAAAGATTCTTGAAAAACATGTGATCTCTTCTCCTGGGAAAGTATAAAAATGAAGAACAAGTGGGCTTTTTAAGTACAAGGCTTCTTTCATTTAGCCAAAATAGATAGTAGCTTTTCCTTTCTCTGAGCAATAAACGTCAGAGCTTATTTTTCATCCAGAGTGAGTGAGGATTTTTTGGGTTGGTGTTTTCTCATTAGAGCTTGTTCATGGGGGATCTTGCCAAATATGTTTGTGTTAGAGTGTGTGTGTGTGTGTGTGTGTGTGCGTGCGTGCGTGCGTGTGTGTGTGTGTGTGTGCGTGCGTGTGTGTGTGTGTGTGTGTGTATGTACACGTGCATGTTCTTGTGCATATGTAAGAGTATAGGTGTGTGTATGTAAATGTGCATAAATACCCATGGAGTGGATGAGGCAGCTTGTGCTCGACAAGAATATGTGTGTGTATAAATGTGTGCCTGCATATTTGCTTGTGTACAAGTTTTTCTTTCTGCAGCATGACTTTCTTTTCCTAGTTCACATAGGGTTAATAGCTCCAAGCCTCCCTCTTGCCTGCCCAGTGAGAGGCAAGGCTACTGGGCAAAAGAGAAAGAGGCCCCTATTATAAATCTTCTACTGGATTCCCTCCTGCTAGACCGCATATGTTCATGGCCAGACATCAGAGCTTATTCAAGCACAGAAAAATATAAACTAAGAGTTAAGTTTTCTACAAAGTCAGAGATCACCAGTCTTTTGGCCTTCACCCAACACTGTGTCTCACCTCAACCCATTCCCAACAGCCAGAGCAGGCCTCGAGCAGGGAACAATAGAGTGATTGACTTAGGAGAAAGAAATCACATTTTAATATAAATCCAAGAGGGCAGGATATTATGTTTTGTTTACATAAGATTGTAATCTGTACTTTGAACAGTTCATCATGGGTTTCCAGTAGCATTTATTGAATGAACGAATTTCTATTATTCAGTACTTGAGGTGCAACGTCTCCAGCTCTGATGGAGTAAATCATATGGACATGGGATTTAATTTTTCAGTTAAGGAATTTTCATCTTCTCCTTTCATGGTTGATGCGGCTCAGTATCTACACATCGGGTCGTAACAGGTTTGACCTCTGTGGAGTGTGAGGAGAATGGGGAAGGAAGAGAAGAGTTAGATGAACATAAACACCACCATGCCAGAGCTCAAAGAGTCTTTTGGTGAGGAGCAGAGGGTACACAGTCTCAGGAACATTTGACAAGTCACCTGCCATGCTCAGCAGGAGCAGAAGGAACAGTCATGGGCAGGATTTGGGAAAGCAGCAGAAAACACATGAGCAATGGGGCTGAGCATGGATTCGTGGCGAAGGTGAAAGATTTCACCAGAGGCTCAGTGTCTAGAGCTAGGAGACAAAGCAGAAAGGAATGTGCCACAGGATGGTTCATGGAAAGGGTGCAGTGAATGACACAGATAACGAAGAACTGGATTTTATAACCTAACTCTCCTCCTTGAAGCAGCTGAGGCCTTTGTGTGCCTTTGGACGTTGGTGTCTTGAAGATATCACTGATGAAGTTTGGAGAAGGGATGACAGAGCAAGTGGAGTCAACAAGAGTGTTAAACTCAAGTTAGTCAGAGGTAAAGGAGTGAACAGACTCAAGATCATCAGGAAGAAAGAAATTCAACCACAACACACTGAGAAGCCAAGTCAGGGACCAGAGAGGGACCACTGGGTTGGCAACTTGAATGTAATGAGTGCCCCTGAATTTGATCAGTGATGTTTCACACTTGCTTCATCAAGCAGGAGGGTGGGGGGTTGGGGCGAGAGCTTGTCAACCTATCTTAGAGGTTTGTCTTTAAAGGGAAAATGAGAAGTAAGAATATGGAGATGTCTGTGTGTTAGGCTTAGTGTAAAGTCGTTTGCTGATGCTGATGCTGATGCTGATGCTGATGCTGATGCTGATGCTGATGCTGATGCTGATGCTGATGCTGATGCTGATGCTGATGCTGATGCTGATGCTGATGCTGATGCTGATGCTGATGCTGTGGATAGAGAGCCATGACACATGTAGTAAGCTATGGTGTGGTGTGGTGACTTGGAATTCTTTTGACAGTAAGAATTGAGAAGCAAGGTAATGGTCCAGCTCTATGTGGTTTTCTGATTCTTGCAAGTGGACTCGAAATACATTTTCCTTATAAGATGTGGAATTTGCCTACTAGATTTGACTGAGTACATTTTAAACACATAATTCAATATGATTCCGGTTCGTCTAGTTCTATTCTACTCCCAAACCAATTTTGATGCCAGGCACATCTTTTTCTCATCAGCATCCTTTACTGCAACGATGGCTGTCAAATTCCTTGAGGTATGGAAACCATTCCCTGAAACAGTCATAGAATTTCAGTGTTTCTGTCAGGAAATGGCTTTCAAGGCCACCTGACCACAAGAAGCCTAGCATTGCCTGACTTTGCTTCTTCACAGTGCAAAGATAATTTTGAGTCCCCCTTTCCTCATGGTACCATAATGTAAAATATATTAAAAAGTAGCTCAAGAAGAGGGATGACCAAAATGCGGGTGCTCCCACTCCTTCTTAAAAGGGGAAAAAATATCCATAGGAGGGGATATGGAAGCAAAGTTTAGAGCAGCGACTGAAGGAACAGCCATTCAGAGCCTGCCCCACATGTGGCCCATATATATACAGCCACCAAAACTAGATAAGATTGATGAAGCTAAAAAATGCATGCTGAAAGGGACTGGATATAGATCTCTCCTGAGAGACACATCCAGAGCATGTCCAATACAGAGGTCAATGCTAGCAGCAAACCACTGAACTGAGAACAGGACCCCCTTGGGGGGAATTAGAGGAAATATTGAAAGAGTTGAAGAGTTTGCAACCCCATAAGAACAACAATGCCAACCAACCAGAGCCTCCAGGGACTAAACCACTACCGAAAGACTGTACATGGACTGACCCAGGGCTCCAACTGCATATGTAGCAGAGAATAGCCTTGTTGGGGCACCAGTGGAAGGGGAAGCCCTTGGTCCTGCCAAGGTGGACCTCTAGTGCAAGGGAAATGGGGGAGAGTAAGGGCGATGGATGGGGGAAATACCCGTATGGGGGAGGGAGAAGGGTTGGAGGGTTATGGACAGGAAACTGGGAAAAGGAATAACATTTGAAATATAAGTAAAGAAATATTTCTAATAAAAAATTTTTTAAAAAAGTGAAGAAAATCTTCATTAGTTGAAAATGGTATAACTACTCTTTATCATGATTCTTAAGTCATTACCTTTGGACTAATTCATCTATTAATTGTGATTTCCAAACATCTGCTAGTTCTCCTCTTAAAGATTTTAGTAATCAGATTTATTGTGATCTTTGTCCACTAATGGCTGTAGATTGATCGTTATTTTCTGGGTGACCTGCAAACTTCTTGGAATATTAGGCATTGTTTTAGTTTGTCCCAGAATAATGTCATGTTGGGAACTTCACCTTACTTATTTTGTTCATTGACAGTCTCTAATGAAGTCACGACCTTTGGCCTTATTCTCCTTTCTAGCTGGGAAGATGTGGGTAAAGTCCACTATATGGAAAGCATTAGGTTGGATAGTAGCAAGAAATTGAGAAACTGTGTCTCATGAAAGGAGTCCATTTCCTCTTACACATCTGACTGGATTTTGAGAACACTGGGTGATATAAATGTAAACCGTATGTTACTTCATTAGGTAAGACTGGTATTCATGGGCATCAGCCGACTGTCAAATGTCTGATTTGTGGATCTTTATGTGGATATCACTGATAGATAGTTTGAGAAGCAGGTGTTCTGATGTGATGACTTAAACCCTTTCATAAAGCTGTCATGAGAATGAGAAGAGCGAGGGAGTACAGAGAGGACATCCAGACATCTGTGGATGATGTGGTCAAGCCAAATCATAGCATGATTAAAGTAGGATATCCACCACAAATTATTCAACTGCAGGAAAAATACTGAACTTCTGGTTCCTATATCTACTGATCACCATACACCCAGTAACTCTGTGAGACAGAAGGGAAGAAGGGAATGAGGGATGGAAAGGAAAACCAGAAGAAGAAACCATTCCCAGACCTATGGGCAACCACTGGAGAAACTGCAATGGGAATTGTGAGACAGGTCAGGAAAGCAGGGTGCAGGCGACACCCTCTGAGGCTCAACGAAGGAAATCTGGTGGAGTTCTGCCATCAGAGTCTCCAGTCCAAGGCAGCCCATGCCCTGAGGGGAACGTATGGCCACCTTACCTGATATGATGAAATCCCATCTCCATGCTGACCACCCAGAACTAGGGCAGACCCTGTAAGCTGGAGATTCAGGGTTGTGTAAGTGTCCTGTTCAAACAGTGTCTCTATGTTTATCCTTTCTGTGAATGCAGGCTTCCATGCAGACCATCCAAAACCCTTAGTGCCAAATCTGCGCAATCCATCCTTTACTGCCTTGATGACTAGGTTCCTTCAGAGGCTCGATGACCTCTCTGCCAGGACTCAGGTTGACTGTGACATTGCTCTGTCCCAGGCCCTACTGGGCAGCCCAGTCCACAGACCATCTCTCCCAGTTATAGCTACACATTCTTTCTTTTGCACCCTGGGTTGTATGATGACAAAAGTCTGCTGTTGAGGTCTGGGCATTTCTGAATGCCATGTTGGTTTTCTTTATTTTTGATAACACCTTTGTAAATTGTTTCTCAATGACATTATCTCTTTTGCACCTGCCATTTTCTGGGACTGAGGCTAAAGCTGGAGTCATGGGGAGAACAGATTTGTTTCTTCATGTGTCAGTGCAAACCAAGTGCACACAGAGAGGTCATGCTTGCCACCAAGCTGATATTCCTCCTCAGAGTTCTCCAGGCAGTGTACATCATTCCATTGCACATTTTGTTTAATTAAATTAATTGGTAGAATCACTTTGTTGGGACTCTGCTCAGTGATACTCTTTCCAGGCTGTGAGCCCAGGACTCAAGAAGATATTACAAAGTTTCCAGTTAAACACAGCAATGCTTGGCATTTGCCAGAACTCCAGCTCCCATGCAGGCTGTCTTGAAGGAACTCCTAGTTCCTACATTACAATGAAGTGTGTTTCCCTGTTGACCTCATACATTTGAGAATCTGGGTTTTAGTTATTGAGAGCCACCACCACCCCTTAAAATAGCCACAACAACATTACTTTGCAGAAATAAAGATGGAGCAGAGTATTTAGGTTTTAATTTTATATTGGAACAGATTGTGAAGTTTTGCAATACTCAACAGGCATGGTGGCTACTGACTTTTGTTAGTAAGTCACTGTGGTTACCCAAGAATGACTTAAAATACTTTATTTGCTTTCAACATATAATGACAAGGACTAGTTGTAACTACTAAGTTTTTAGAATGTAATATATGTTGTTTTGACCTTCCTAGTATCATAATAAAATCATAGTAGAGGGTTCTTTTTGGCCTCGAAGCACTATAAGAAATTAATGACACACTGCAGGCATTATGGATCAAGAAAGCCTGCTTTAGTGCTTTTTGTTCTGCGAGTAGAAGTTTGAAGTGGTGGAGGAAGTATGCTCTGCTTGTTATGAGAATTCCTTCAGCTACGCTCATCCTGCACATACTCACAAAGATCTTTGATGAGACCTCTCCAATGGCAGATTATATGACAAACATCCTGGAATCTCAGTGACTGAGATTAGAATCTTATCTTTTCCTGAAAACACTGCTCTGTGGCAGACTACCAATACCTCAGGATCTCACAATCTTTCTGTTTCCTCTTCTGCATAGATCCCTTGTGGGGACGTATGATATAGATAGCCCATTCAGCACTGAGCACTTCAGAGCTATGACACACAAGAATTCACAGTGCCTCAGAATGCATACGCATGACCTGTACAGGTCAAACCAACCCCGATCTCCCCACCAAAAAAAATTCAGCATGAGGCCTTAGTGAATGTTTCCTGTTAATCTGTAGTGAGTCATCTTCAGCAACAAGAGACATTTCTTAGAAAGAGGTATAAGCCTCACATTTTATAATGTCTGAATTTTGTTATTTGAGTATTATTTGCTGGCAATGTGTAAATAAGTGGTTTTCTTCTTACACTTATTTTATGTCCCAATGGCATAGCTCCAATGGGCAAAAGTATTTGCTCTGTAAGCCTGCAGACCTGAGGTCAATTCTTGAATCTTAAGACAGATTGTCCTATGATCTTCACATGTGTATGTATGTTTACACACACATAAATAAACAAAAATTCAGGAAAATAAAATACATCTTCATGCTGATAAGAACTGATTGTGTCAACTCAGATTTCATGTGTTGAAATACTGTCACTCAGAATGTTACTTCCTTTGGATATAAGGTCTTTGAAGAGGTGTTTAGAGCAAAATAAGACATTAGAGTTAGCTCTAATGCAGACCACCTGTTGTGCCAATAAGAAGGGAAGGCCAGAGCACTGATGTGCAGAGCAATGATACATGCAGGGCACTTGCAAATATGAGGTCATGAAAGGTGTTGCAGTATCAACATCCCCTTCAAACTGCAGAATGGAATTTAGTTCCTTTTAGGCAGTTGTCAGTGCAGTGCCTGTGACCTGCTGAGGGCATGGTGGTTGCATCTTAGTGAGCGTCTCTGCATCATTTTAGAACTGCACACTCGGTCTCCTTTTACCACCGTGCACAGGCACAGCACGGCCCTAGGATGTAGCATTCAGGGTTCCACACTGAACTCCAAAATCAACAAATTCATTGGCACCATGATTGGACTTTCCAGCCTCTGTCTCTGGGAAATGGCAGCTTCATTTGGGTTACGCATGACCTCATTGTGTACTCTGCCATTATCATGGTGAATAGAGAATACAGCAGACACCAAGGTACAATAAGAAGACAGCCAGGTGCAGATCAGAGAGAAACCTTAGCTCAGCCTGCTCACACGATGATGTTGGTCTAAGAGTCTTCTTAGATGGATGGATGGATGGATGGATGGATGGATGGATGGATGGATGTGTGGACGTGTGGATGGATGGATGGATGGATGGATGGATGGATGGATGGATGGATGGATGGATGGATGGATGTGTGGACGTGTGGATGGATGGATGGATGGATGGATGTGTGGATGTGTGGATGGATGGATGGATGGATGGATGGATGGATAGATAGGTGGGTGGGTGGGTGGATGGGTGGATAGGTGGGTGGGTGGATGGATGGATGAATGGATGGATGAATAGATGATAAATAGATACATGTGATGGGTAGATAGATGATAAAGAGATAGAGATAGATATGATATGTAGATGAATAGATAGATGAATAGACAGACAGACAGACAAAAATGTTGGAAGGTATGTTTGGGGATGTACTCTGTTTTGGTTGGGTTGTGGTCACTGTTGACTTGAGGATGCAGCTGCAGCAATACTGTGTTAGCACAGAAGTCAGAGGGAGGTGAGAGTGGGTTTCAGACTTTGTTGTCACATACTCACAGGGACATGTAGACAAGGGAAGGCAGGTGCTTGCGGTGACTGAGAAAGAGTCCTCTGAGGGAATATAATGTTTTAGTACATCTCAGCCTCTCATCCTAACAAGGAAACTACTTCTAAGGCATCTTTTTCAAAAGGATTATCATTAACTGTTAACGTTTTTCTTTCTGTGAATGGTTTCAGACACAGGTCAGAACATCTGTGTGTGTTGTTTGTTGTTTGTTTTAATTCCTGTGTGCCTGTGTGCTGCCTGTTTTGATCATGGTGAAAAGAGAGTCACAATCCAAAGTCAACTTAAGGAACCATGACACTTCTTGTCCTTCCCTTTCCCTCGGAGTCAGTGACAATTTTGCAATAACATAATCATCACTTTCCTGGGGACATGCTTGTGAATTCCACATTTTTCACATTGAACATTGACCATCTCTCCCATTCATTATTTCTCATGTGCTTGTATGCAGGTTCACCCCTCCATTGTGCTGTGACCTTCAGTTAAATCCATCTATTAAGTATAAAGATAAAACCTTGAGGCTTTTCTTAGTCATAATGGGACACACTGCATTATCTATGAAGTGGTAATGAAGCAAATAAATTATGGGTGGCATTTAAATGAAATTAACCTTTGTTGATTCATATTAATTAGAGTCTAAATTGATGAAAAGTGTGTTTAAATTTTCTTGGAAAAAAAGGTAATATAACAAGATAAATTATATACTGCTCCTTAGAAAAGTTTACTAAAGCTTAGTAGAATTGGGAGTGTAGGAACAATATACTTACATGCTCGTATACATTTGAAAACACATTGGATCTGTCCTGCTAAGACAATATGCCATTCCCATAGGATAGAACATTTAGAAAGATTCAGAAACCAACATCAAGAAGCTGCTTAGTAGTCTGAAGATCTCCTGATCCCCTGGGTCTCTCAACAAGAGTTGGAAGATCATTGGTGGTTGTAGGGGGGACACTAGACTTTCAAAGTGTAAGGACATGATGACCTCTTTTGACTATCAGTAGGGATGTAACATTCAGGCAACCATTACCAGATGACATCTGATATTAATCAGATGTAATCACCCACATATCAGGGTTCCACCTCAACAAACACAGCTCTCACAGAAAGCCTGCGTGTTCTCAGGAACTCTGAGACGAGTGGGGGTGGGGGTGAAAGAGAGGAATGAGGAGGGAAGGGAAATTGTCTGACAGACTGTTTTGTAGGCATGCAGTGAAGAGCAGGTAGGTCCCCTGCTAAAAGAAAACAACTGGCCCAAGTTCTGGATGCAAGATGTGGAAAATGTGGCGTGTAATCCTAGCAGTTCCTTCTCCATTAACCTACCACAAAAGCCTGCACATCCACTCCCAAAGTGTGATGTGTTTTAAAAAGTGTTCTCCCACAGAGTTAAACAGAAAGCAAGCTAGACCTATAGGAAATTGTCCAATAACAGACTCAATACAAGTTAAAATATTTAAAACCTCCTTTCTGTATGTCTCTTGATTATATCATTGTAACTTCTTTGTAGCATTCATCAGATACATCTTCCTCTTCCCATTGATAAGCCTGTTGTTAAGATAGTCCTGTCAGCTTGAAGTCACCAGAGATGCAGTGCTCTCTTCTGCAGAAAGTCATGAGGGAGCCTTGGGTAGTTTTCTTCCACAGAGTTCTGAATACTCTGATTTTATAGCTTTCTACATATTCTAATCTGTCAATCAGAATGACCTGCTCCCAGTCAGTTCATGTTTGCAGCCACTGAGCTGTGATGTGCATTAGATGTGATTAATTCCCTTTTTGGAGTGAAGATGTGTTCCTAATAAGTATCTGTAGGAAGAAATGATTGTCAAGATCTTATTGATCTTCCAAACTTCATCCTTCCTTTAAGTTTCAAGATCACATCAGAAGGGAAGAAATGGTTCTAAAGGCCACCTACTCCCCCACTGCTTACTCACTGCACTGGAACTTGAGCAGTAGCCCCACAGTCTACCATTCTATACCTTAAATATAGCTAGAAAATAATCCAATAGGTTTCATTTTTTAAAAATATGTATCAAAAATATAAAAGACTGTAATGAAAATAACCATCATACTGCTGCATACTGGGATCCTGAGCCCAATGCGTACAGCTAATTTAATTCTTTTTTTTTTATTATTATTATTTTTTTTATTAACTTGAGTATTTCTTTTTTTTTTTTTTATTAACTTGAGTATTTCTTATATACATTTCGAGTGTTATTCCCTTTCCCGGTTTCCGGGCAAACATCCCCCTCCCCCCTCCCCTTCCTTATGGGTGTCCCCCTCCCAATGCTCCCCCCATTGCCGCCCTCCCCCCATAGTCTAGTTCACTGGGGGTTCAGTCTTAGCAGGACCCAGGGCTTCCCCTTCCACTGGTGCTCTTACTAGGATATTCATTGCTACCTATGGGGTCAGAGTCCAGGGTCAGTCCATGTATAGTATTTAGGTAGTGGCTTAGTCACTGGAAGCTCTGGTTGCTTGACATTGTTGTACTTTTGGGGTCTCGAGCCCCTTCAAGCTCTTCCAGTTCTTTCTCTGATTCCTTCAACGGGGGACCTATTCTCAGTTCAGTGGTTTGCTGCTGGCATTCGCCTCTGTATTTGCTGTATTCTGGATGTGTCTCTCAGGAGGGATCTACATCCGGCTCCTGTCGGTCTGCACTTCTTTGCTTCATCCATCTTGTCCAATTGGGTGGCTGTATATGTATGGGCCACATGTGGGGCAAGCTCTGAATGGGTGTTCCTTCAGTCTCTGTTTTAATCTTTGCCTCTCCCTTCCCACCGAAGGGTATTCTTTTTCCTCATTTAAAGAAGGAGTGAAGCATTCACATTTTGATCATCCGTTTTGAGTTTCGTTTGTTCTAGGGATCTAGGGTAATTCAAGCATTTGGGCTAATAGCCACTTATCAATGAGTGCATACCATGTATGTCTTTCTGTGATTGGGTTAGCTCACTCAGGATGATATTTTCCAGTTCCAACCATTTGCCTACGAATTTCATAAACTCGTTGTTTTTGATAGCTGAGTAATATTCCATTGTGTAGATGTACCACATTTTCTGTATCCATTCCTCTGTTGAAGGGCATCTGGGTTCTTTCCATTTTCTGGCTATTATAAATAAGGCTGCGATGAACATAGTGGAGCACGTCTCTCTTTTATATGTTGAGGCATCTTTTGGGTATATGCCCAAGAGAGGTATAGCTGGATCCTCAGGCAGTTCAATGTCCAATTTTCTGAGGAACCTCCAGACTGATTTCCAGAATGGTTTTACCAGTCTGCAATCCCACCAACAATGGAGGAGTGTTCCTCTTTCTCCACATCCTCGCCAGCATCTGCTGTCACCTGAGTTTTTGATCTTAGCCATTCTCACTGGTGTGAGGTGAAATCTCAGGGTTGTTTTGATTTGCATTTCCCTTATGACTAAAGATGTTGAACATTTCTTTAGGTGTTTCTCAGCCATTCGGCATTCCTCAGCTGTGAATTCTTTGTTTAGCTCTGAACCCCATTTTTAATAGGGTTATTTGTTTCCCTGCGGTCTAACTTCTTGAGTTCTTTGTATATTTTGGATATAAGGCCTCTATCTGTTGTAGGATTGGTAAAGATCTTTTCCCAATCTGTTGGTTGCCGTTTTGTCCTAACCACAGTGTCCTTTGCCTTACAGAGGCTTTGCAATTTTATGAGATCCCATTTGTCGATTCTTGATCTTAGAGCATAAGCCATTGGTGTTTTGTTCAGGAAATTTTTTCCAGTGCCCATGTGTTCCAGATGCTTCCCTAGTTTTTCTTCTATTAGTTTGAGTGTGTCTGGTTTGATGTGGAGGTCCTTGATCCACTTGGACTTAAGCTTTGTACAGGGTGATAAGCATGGATCGATCTGCATTCTTCTACATGTTGCCCTCCAGTTGAACCAGCACCATTTGCTGAAAATGCTATCTTTTTTCCATTGGATGGTTTTGGCTCCTTTGTCAAAAATCAAGTGACCATAGGTGTGTGGGTTCATTTCTGGGTCTTCAATTCTATTCCATTGGTCTATCTGTCTGTCTCTGTACCAATACCATGCAGTTTTTATCACTATTGCTCTGTAATACTGCTTGAGTTCAGGGATAGTGATTCCCCCTGAAGTCCTTTTATTGTTGAGGATAGCTTTAGCTATCCTGGGTTTTTTGTTATTCCAGATAAATTTGCAAATTGTTCTGTCTAACTCTTTGAAGAATTGGATTGGTATTTTGATGGGGATTGCATTGAATCTGTAGATTGCTTTTGGTAAAATGGCCATTTTTACTAAATTAATCCTGCCAATCCATGAGCATGGGAGATCTTTCCATCTTCTGAGGTCTTCTTCAATTTCTTTCCTCAGTGTCTTGAAGTTCTTATTGTACAGATCTTTTACTTGCTTGGTTAAAGTCACACCGAGGTACTTTATATTATTTGGGTCTATTATGAAGGGTGTCGTTTCCCTAATTTCTTTCTCGGCTTGTTTCTCTTTTGTATAGAGGAAGGCAACTGATTTATTTGAGTTAATTTTATACCCAGCCACTTTGCTGAAGTTGTTTATCAGCTTTAGTAGTTCTCTGGTGGAACTTTTGGGATCACTTAAATACACTATCATGTCATCTGCAAATAGTGATATTTTGACCTCTTCTTTTCCTATCTGTATCCCCTTGATCTCCTTTTTTTGTCTGATTGCTCTGGCTAGAACTTCAAGAACTATATTGAATAAGGAGGGAGAGAGTGGGCAGCCTTGTCTAGTCCCTGATTTTAGTGGGATTGCTTCAAGTTTCTCTCCATTTAGTTTAATGTTAGCAACTGGTTTGCTGTATATGGCTTTTACTATGTTTAGGTATGGGCCTTGAATTCCTATTCTTTCCAGGACTTTTATCATGAAGGGGTGTTGAATGTTGTCAAATGCTTTCTCAGCATCTAATGAAATGATCATGTGGTTCTGTTCTTTCAGTTTGTTTATATAATGGATCACGTTGATGGTTTTCTGTATATTAAACCATCCATGCATGCCTGGGATGAAGCCTACTTGATCATGGTGGATGATTGTTTTGATGTGCTCTTGAATTCGGTTTGCCAGAATTTTATTGAGTATTTTTGCGTCGATATTCATAAGGGAAATTGGTCTGAAGTTCTCTTTCTTTGTTGTGTCTTTGTGTGGTTTAGGTATAAGAGTAATTGTGGCTTCGTAGAAGGAATTCGGTAGTGCTCCATCTGTTTCAATTTTGTGGAATAGTTTGGATAATATTGGTATGAGGTTTTCTATGAAGGTTTGATAGAATTCTGCACTAAACCCATCTGGACCTAGGCTCTTTTTGGTTGGGAGACCTTTAATGACTGCTTCTATTTCCTTAGGAGTTATGGGGTTGTTTAACTGGTTTATCTGTTCCTGATTTAACTTCGATACCTGGTATCTGTCTAGGAAATTGTCCATTTCCTGAAGATTTTCAAGTTTTGTTGAATATAGGTTTTTATAGTAAGATCTGATGATTTTTTGAATTTCCTCTGAATCTGTAGTTATGTCTCCCTTTTCATTTCTGATTTTGTTAATTTGGACACACTCTCTGTGTCCTCTTGTTAGTCTGGCTAAGGGTTTATCTATCTTGTTGATTTTCTCAAAGAACCAACTTTTGGTTCTGTTGATTCTTTCTATGGTCCTTTTTGTTTCTACTTGGTTGATTTCAGCTCTGAGTTTGATTATTTCCTGCCTTCTACTCCTCCTGGGTGTATTTGCTTCTTTTTGTTCTAGAACTTTTAGGTGTGCTGTCAAGCTGCTGACATATGCTCTTTCCGGTTTCTTTCTGCCGGCACTCAGCGCTATGAGTTTTCTTCTTAGCACAGCTTTCATTGTGTCCCATAAGTTTGGGTATGTTGTATCTTCATTTTCATTAAATTCTAAAAAGTTTTTAATTTCTTTCTTTATTTCTTCCTTGACCAGGTTATCATTGAGTAGAGCATTGTTCAATTTCCACGTATATGTGGGCATTCTTCCCTTATTGTTATTGAAGACCAGTTTTAGGCCGTGGTGGTCCGATAGCACGCATGGGATTATTTCTATCTTTCTGTACCTGTTGAGGCCCGTTTTTTGACCAATTATATGGTCAATTTTGGAGAAAGTACCATGAGGAGCTGAGAAGAAGGTATATCCTTTTGCTTTAGGATAGAATGTTCTATAAATATCCGTTAAGTCCATTTGGCTCATGACTTCTCTTAGTCTGTCGACATCACTGTTTAATTTCTGTTTCCATGATCTGTCCATTGATGAGAGTGGTGTGTTGAAATCTCCCACTATTATTGTGTGAGGTGCAATGTGTGCTTTGAGCTTTAGTAAGGTTTCTTTTACGTATGTAGGTGCCCTTGTATTTGGGGCATAGATATTTAGGATTGAGAGTTCATCTTGCTGGATTTTTCCTTTGATGAATATGAAGTGTCCTTCCTTATCTTTTTTGATGACTTTTAGTTGGAAATTGATTTTATTTGATATTAGAATGGCTACTCCAGCTTGCTTCTTCTGACCATTTGCTTGGAAAGTTGTTTTCCAGCCTTTCACTCTGAGGTAGTGTCTGTCTTTGTCTCTGAGGTGTGTTTCCTGTAGGCAGCAGAATGCAGGGTCCTCGTTGTGTATCCAGTTTGTTAATCTATGTCTTTTTATTGGGGAGTTGAGGCCATTGATATTGAGAGATATTAAGGAATAGTGATTATTGCTTCCCGTTATATTCATATTTGGATGTGAGGTTATGTTTGTGTGCTTTCATTCTCTTTGTTTTCTTGCTTCTTCTAGGGTATAGCTTGCCTCCTTATGTTGGGCTTTACCATTTATTATCCTTTGTAGTGCTGGATTTGTGGAAAGATATTGTGTAAATTTGGTTTTGTCATGGAATGTCTTGGTTTCTCCATCAATGTTAATTGAGAGTTTTGCTGGATACAGTAACCTGGGCTGGCATTTGTGTTCTCTTAGGGTCTGTATAACATCAGTCCAGGATCTTCTGGCCTTCATAGTTTCTGGCGAGAAGTCTGGTGTGATTCTGATAGGTCTCCCTTTATATGTTACTTGACCTTTTTCCCTTACTGCTTTTAATATTCTTTCTTTATTTTGTGCGTTTGGTGTTTTGACTATTATGTGACGGGAGGTGTTTCTTTTCTGGTCCAATCTATTTGGAGTTCTGTAGGCTTCTTGTATGCCTATGGGTATCTCTTTTTTTAGGTTAGGGAAGTTTTCTTCTATGATTTTGTTGAAGATATTTACTGGTCCTTTGAGCTGGGAGTTTTCACTCTCTTCTATACCTATTATCCTTAGGTTTGATCTTCTCATTGAGTCCTGGATTTCCTGTATGTTTTGGACCAGTAGCTTTTTCCGCTTTACATTATCTTGGACAGTTGAGTCAATGATTTCTATGGAATCTTCTGCTCCTGAGATTCTCTCTTCCATCTCTTGTATTCTGTTGGTGAAGCTTGTATCTACAGCTCCTTGTCTCTTCTTTTGGTTTTCTATATCCAGGGTTGTTTCCATGTGTTCTTTCTTGATTGCTTCTATTTCCATTTTTAATTCCTTCAACTGTTTGATTGTGTTTTCCTGGAATTCTTTCAGGGATTTTTGTGTCTCCTCTCTATGGGCTTCTACTTGTTTATTTATGTTTTCCTGGAATTCTTTCAGGGATTTTTGTGTCTCCTCTCTATGGGCTTCTACTTGTTTATTTATGTTTTCCTGGAATTCTTTCAGGCATTTTTGCGATTCCTCTCTGTAGGCTTCTACTTGTTCTCTAAGGGAGTTCTTCACGTCTTTCTTGAAGTCCTCCAGCATCATGATCAAAAATGATTTTGGAACTAGATCTTGCTTTTCTGGTGTGTTTGGATATTCCATGTTTGTTTTGATGGGAGAATTGGGCTCCGATGGTGCCATGTAGTCTTGGTTTCTGTTGCTTGGGTTCCTGCGCTTGCCTCTCGCCATCAGATTATCTCTAGTGTTACTTTGTTCTGCTATTTCTGACAGTGGCTAGACTGTCCTATAAGCCTGTGTGTCAGGAGTGCTGTAGACCTGTTTTCCTCTCTTTCAGTCAGTTATGGGGACAGAGTGTTCTGCTTTCCGGCGTGTGGTTTTTCCTCTCTACAGGTCTTCAGCTGTTCCTGTGGGCCTGTGTCTTGAGTTCACCAGGCAGCTTTCTTGCAGCAGAAAAGTTGGTCTTACCTGTGGTCCCAAGGCTCAAGTTCGCTCGTGGGGTGCTACCCACGGGCTCTCTGCAGCGGCAGCAACCAGGAAGACCTGTGCTGCCGTTTCCGGGAGCTTCAGTGCACCAGGGTTCCAGATGGTCTTTGGCTTTTTCCTCTGGCGTCCGAGATGTGTGTGCAGAGAGCAGTCTCTTCTGGTTTCCCAGGCTTGTCTCCCTCTCTGAAGGTTCAGCTCTCCCTCCCACGGGATTTGGGTGCAGAGAACTGTTTATCCGGTCTGTTTCCTTCTGGTTCTGGTGGTGTCTCAGGCACAGGGGTCCTGCCGCTCCTGGGCCCTCCCCCACGGGAGCCCAGAGGCCTTATACAGTTTCCTCTTGGGCCAGGGATGTGGGCAGGGGTGAGCAGTGTTGGTGGTCTCTTCTGCTCTGCAGCCTCAGGAGTGCCCACCTGACCAGGTGGTTGGGTCTTTAATTCTTTAGAAGTGCTAAGGAGGCGCTTGAGATTTCCCACAGCCATGATTGAGCACTATGTGGAGGAGAATGTCAGTTGATCATTCTCAGCTCCAGAACACTGTCCTGAGCCAAATGCTATGCTCTGAGATGCACAGAGCTTGCTGCGTACTCATTTGCAGCTCTCTGTTGATTATCTTCCCTTTTACTTTTCTAGGACTGACACTTGGCAGTTTTGCTTGTTGTTGGCATGTTTCAAATTCTTTCCCTTCTTACACTGTGTTGTTGTCCTTCCTGGTGATGAAAAACCATCATTTTGTGGTGGGTGGTCTTGTACCATGGCACTTCACCTCACCCTCACCACCTCAGTGCTTCTTTCTATTTGGTGTATTTCTTTTAATTTCCCACCCGAAATATATAGGGAAAAAAAAGAAAGAAAGAAAGAGAGAAAAACAGAAAGAAAGAGAGAGAAAAACAGAGAGAAAGATAGAGAGAAGGAAAGAAAGAGAAAGAGAAAGAAAGAAAGAGAGAAAAACAGAAAGAGAGAGAGAGAAAGAAAGAAAGAGAAAAAACAAAGAAATGAAATGAAATACTGGCCTCTTTTTAATGCTTAGCATCTCAGAGTCACAAGAGATAGGAGCTGTCACCTAATGGATTTGATAAATTTCTGTGGTGTTTGAACTCAATAAATTAGCATCCTTAAATGTTTCCGTCCCAGGTGACATTTTCTCAGATGGGTCACCCCTTCGAACCACATGGTCTGTGAAAGTCACTTGACAATCTCCTTACACTCCTCTCTGAATATACATGGCCATGCGGCTCTAAGGATCCAAGGACATGTGTCTCCAAAGGGTAGCCATTTAAAATGACTTTAAATCAAGGAAAGCTTGTATAGCAGAAAATAGAAATAACTTGTAAAGTAATAAAAAGTGTCTGTTCCTTGTTTTTTTAAAAAAAAATACATCTCTTCTGAATTCCTCAGAAATCCTTAATGCCCTGGCAAAGGCATTTCTCCTGAAGGTAAGGGATGGGCTATGAGTTGCCCTAACAGCACCAATCTTGGGAAACGAGTACATCTCAGAATCTGCTTTCACATGTTACTCAATTTTCTTTCCTTGACTGTAAAAGGATTGATAACTGTGGTGTGCTCTCTAGGCTCCCCGAAGTTTGAAAAGTGGAAAGTGTGTGGAGGAAAGATGGTAGGTAGCAGGGGGAAAGCCACATTGCTGCTTACTGGTGAATACTGGTAAATTCTGTCTTCTACCTGGTTCCTTCTACATGGTACATTAAGGTACACCTCTGAGATTCCATGAGAATGTTAGACAGAGCTCCCATATTTCTGTCAATTAGAGGCAGAAGCTTCCATGGGGGCTGTGTGAGTTCAGATTCCAGACCTGAGCCCTGCAGGATCTGAGAGCTTGGTTTTAATCTTCAGGGTAAGACTGTCCTGGTGCTCTTATCTAAAACAATTTGTTTTCTTCCAAACCTTTCAGAGGAGACTAAGTTCCTTGTCCTGTTCTCTGACAAAAGTGAGGGCAGCTAAATGAAATAAGATAAAAGCGGCAAAGAGACAGCATGATGCTATCAAGAAAAACCAAACAGTGTGAAAATGAGGCTCTTTATTATGTGTTCTGTTTGACAGCCTTCTGAAAAATAAAAGGCTTTGATGTTATTTCTAAAAGCGAAATCCTGACCTAATCATTTCTTCCACGCCTAAGATTTAATGTGAAGTCACATGGCTGCATGAGTCTGGAAGAAAAATGGTTCAGGACATTAGTCATATTTGTAAATACATGGTGTTATTGAAATTCCATAGTCAGTTCTGTTAACCATAGAATACCATATACCAAGATAAAAACCAGGCATCAAGAGAAATATTTCATAAGTTTTCCTTCAGAAAAAAAATCTGATATTTCATTGGCATTAAGTCTTAGTCATTTGCTTCTTGTACATACTCCTTTGTGTGTGCACATAAAGCTCAGGAGATGCATTCCTTCTAATTGTCCTTCCTGTACCCAGGAAGTGTTGAAAGGCATCAAGAATGAATGATGGGACTGGAAGAGAGAGATCAAAAGCTAAGAGCACATATTGCTTTTGCAGAGGACCCAAATCCTGATACCCAAACCCACATTGAACAACTTACAACAGCTTATATAAGGGATGCAGCAGCTCCAGCCTCCTCAAACACTTACATACATGTGCACGTGCACGCGCACGCACACACACACACACACACACACACAAGTGAGTGTGTATGTGTGTATTCGAGCATGTGTGCATGTGTTCCTATATGTGCATGTGTGTGCTTGTGTGTATGTGTACATGGGTGTACATATGTGTGTGCACATGTGTATATGCATTGTGCATTTATGTATGTGAATGTATGTATATATTGTGCATGTGTGTGTGCATGCATTGTGCTTGTGTGTATGTGTGTGCATAAGGATATGTGTGTTTTGTGCATTATATACATTTGTGTGTGTGTGTATCTGTGTGTGTGCGTGTGCATGTGCATATGTGTAGACCAGAGGTCAACAAGGTCAAGTGTCTTCCTCAATTGCTCTTCACCTTACTTTTGGTATCTTTCCTTGAACCTGGAGCTTGTGGATTGGCAGTTGAACTCCAAGAACCTTCTTTTTCCTCTTCCCATTGTTGAGATTACAGAAGCATGCCACTATACCCAGTTTTCACAAAGTGCGGGGGATCAAACTCAGGTCTTTACACTTGCACTGCAAACACTTTACGCACTGAACCATGTCTCCTGCTTCATAATTTCTGACTGGATAAGAATCATTTGACTGATGCCACATTGGCAATGTGAATGGGCCCTGAAGTTCTCAGGCAGGTCACAGCCAAACTTCAGGCTGTGATTATGGGTCTGATCTGGATATAGAATTCCCTAGACATCTTGCCTCTGGACACGGGACAGAAGATGGCTAAGGTAATGAAGAAAAGAACTGCAACCTACAGTGCTGTGGTGACAGGGCCTTTCATTATGACTGGTCCTGGAGAGGATAAATCACTCTCTTGATATCTTGTATCTGAGCCAGTCAACAGTTGTCCTGGGGACTGTGGGACAGGACAGGGTGCACCTAGGTAGAAAGGGGTACCTCCATTCTGAGAAAGGAAATAAGTAAACAGGGCAACCAGAGGAAGGACATACAAAGGAGCCATTCCTTGGCAATGGATGAGGCTCTGTGCTAGGATGCTGGTCTGACAGGCTACACTGGTGCCCCCTGCTGGGAAGATTGGTGCACAGACATGACTTTGCTAGTTCTGGTTCTTACCTTGGGTTCATATTCTGGAGTGTTCAGCTTTGAAACTCTCCCCATTTGGTTTGAAGACAGTTTTCTGGGAAGAAGGGAGTCAGCGCTCACAGATAGTAACTAAGTTGCTTTGTTATTATTTCAACTGTGCTTACTAAGGAGTTAGCATTTTCTAGTTGAGTAGCCGGGCTTGTCTTGTCTTTTCTCATTCCCTGCATTTCTCAGAACACCATTTTTCAAAGAAGTTCCAGCGACGATGAGGTCTGAATCATCTTCAGCAAACCAGATGGTCGTTTCACAAAGGCTAAATATGATAAGAGTTTATGAATGGTGTGGACATGAATCTCGAACCAGTCTTGTTCAGCTGCAAGCAGATCCCCTCAAACAGAGCATTAAGAATGTTTTCTAGTGAGCATAGTTGCACATGTCCCTAATGCCTGCACTCAGGAGGCAGAGGCAGATGAATCTCTGTGAATTCAAGACCAGCCTTGTCTCTACATAGTGAGTTTCAGGACAACCAGATATACACAGTGAGACCCCGTCTTGAAAAATGAAAACAAAACAAACAAACAAACAAACAAACAGAATGCCCTTAAGACTTCCTATCCATCCAGGATTGCCACTCACAGAGGCATCGTGTTACTATATAAATGCAACAAGAATTTGAGATTATGAAATGTATGGATATAACAGAAATCTGACACATTGTTCTCTGATCTGGTACATATACTCATGGACACATGAAACACTTGTGTATCTGGGTCATATGTGTGGGTCATGTAGACATACAGTTATACACACTACATATGTATGTTACATTAATCACATATGAATAGGCTCCTTATGCATATAGCACATAAGAAAAACACACTGAGAAAAACACCCTGAGGCCTACCCGAAGTTAATATTTTTAATTCTCTGTACTAATGGAGTAGAAATAAATTATGACTGCATAAAGGAATATCTTAGGGATGAGTTCTGAGACTGAGATGGAGCAGCTGGTGCCTCCCATGTGGGTTACTAGGACAGCACTGACGGTTCCTCCCAGTCTGTTGAGTTCTTTGTGGATTCTACAGAATACCAGCAGCAACTCTGAGATGAATTCATCACCCCATCCCCCTCGCCTTAATTCTACTCCCACTTGGTCCCTCAATTCTCCAGTATGCCCCAGGGCTTTGAGGTACTTAGAATCAATATGTCTTTTCCTTCTGTGCCCACAGCCTGTCAAGGTATAAGGCATCAGACAGATGCAAAAATCATGGCCACCTTTTTTATCATTGTGACTTTGGAAGCACGGTTATGATTGTCCCCTGCCTACCTCCCAGATGAAGGTCTTCCACAGCCTAGTTGAGAGGCTCTATTTGATACATAGCTTGACTAGCAACAAAGCAGATGCCGACGGCCACTGTCTTTAAGTCCAGGAAATAATAAGCAAGCTGCGTGGCCTAGGTATTTTACTCAGGGAAACTCTAGGGTGACAGTCAGAAGAAAACCTTTTAGTCAGAGAGGGTGAAGTGACATTACCCATAATTCTCTGGAGCTCAAATCTGAGAAACTTCAAAGGTGTGGGAATAAATCTCCCACCCATTGTGTCTGCTGGGGAACAGGAGGCCTTTGGAAACAGTGCCTTTCTGATGGCACTGAAGCTCCAAGTGATTTGTCATGTTAGAGTTATATGTCAATATCCTAGGTAGACCTACAAGTTCAGCTATGAGCACTGAGGAGCTTACAGTATGTGAATCCTGTGCCAGATAGCAAGGGCACAGTGGAAAGGCCATTGTCTCCTCCTGCTGACAAGAATATAAAGAGAATGTGTCTTGAGAGCGAATTTGTAGCATAAACCAAGCACAAAAATATGCATGACTTTTGACTTCTTACATTATTAGTAACAGCCTAAAGCAGTGATCAGAGAGGAAGTCACGGTTTCATACAGGAGTTTGACATCTGCAGCAGAATTAGAGCACATGGAATATTAACACGGTAGTATTGAGCAATATAGATGTATATAGACACGACTAAATGAGTCATAGTACCGAATACTAAATAAGAATTTGGAAACCTGCCTACACATAATTTCTGTAATCTCAGACACCTTTTATTTTATGTTACATTAAACAGTCAACGCATACAGCTTCAGTAAACATGAAATCTGGCCTTTATGAACAAGAGGGACGTCTTGACAAAATAAGTTTAGAACCAAATTTTAAAATAGGAATGTCAAGTGGATGAACACCATCCTTTGGACAGAAGGCTTCTTCCTGAGCGGGGAAGTTGGGGCAGTTTTCAGATTCATTTTACATTCTTTTCTTTTTCCATCTAAATTCTTGAACATACTTTGGTTCATCAGAAGAATCACAGCTACCTTGTTATTTGTCTATAAACAAAAAAATCACTTATCTAGGTTTAGTGGCTACATTTAGAGTAAAGATAGCACCTGTCAGCATATCAGTGACAATCACTGAGAGCCAAGGTAGTCAGGGTATCACAGTGGTGCTATATAACAAACTTAAAAGTCTGTCATAGTGGAGGTGGACTGTAGACTGCAGGTTGCCTGGGAGGCCCTCTTCCACATATCTCTCTTCTTGAATAAATGCAGTAGATAGCAAACAATAGATATACACTTGTCCTGATAGCAGACATGAGAGTAGTGTTAAATCCATAATGCTGCAAGCCCTGTGCTGGGTGCAAAAGGGGACTCTAAAGGGCACACATGTCATAGGGGATAGAATCCTAAGAGATGTGTCTTTGTTTGTTGGGTTTGTTTTTGTTTTTGTTTTAGGTAAACCAGAATACCAATGTCAATTGAGAAGTAGATGCAAGAATTATTATTCCCTGAGTCTTTTTTTTTCTTTAAAGATTCTTCCTGATATACACACAGTCTGCTTCTGTTGGGTCGACAAGGAAGAGATCCTTACCTTATCAAATGTCCTCTTCTGTCTCTTTAGATACTGGCCAATGTGATCATTTTCATTTGTGGGAACTTGGCGGGAGCCTACCACAAGCACCTCATGGAGCTTGCCTTGCAGCAAACCTATCGGGACACGTGTAATTGCATCAAGTCCCGGATCAAGCTGGAATTTGAAAAACGGCAGCAGGTAAAATGTGTTTTTAATCCTATATCTGTACTATCCTGGGCATTTCTGGATACCAGCTATTAATTAACATTAGCGGCAAGCATCTGTCTTGGTATAAACAGGACTGTGATGTCAGGGCAGTGTGGCAGCAGCTGTTCTCTACTCCGTTGATCATGAACATCCTCCAGAGGCACTTGAGTATCAGGGAGGAGATTCATTAGGGGCTGGTGGCTGCCCTTGTCTGTGGTTGCCCCATGGTGATGGTTAGAGTGGTGTACAGAGATGTACATAGGGAATTGCATTCTGCGTATTGAAACAATACAGAACATAACTGATAGAGACATTGAGAGGCAGGTGCAGGCAAAGCCTTCAGTGTCCTCTAGAGTGGGCAGGACCACATACAACAGACACCCTGGAGGAAAACCTTACCCATGGTCTTGCAGTGGACATCCCTTACCTTAGGTGGTGGCATGATGTTGTGTTTGTGGCTTCTCTCATTGCTGTGAGAAAAATTTTGACATAGGCAACTTAAGGAAGGATGGGTTCACTCAGCACTTGGAGTTTAAAGTCTCCATCTGTCATGACAGGGAAGTCTGGGAGCGAGACTGTGAGGCAGCTGCTTCCACTGTGCCCACAGTCAGGAAGCGGAAAGACATGGATGCTGCTGCTCAGCTTGCTTTTACTTTTTATTCTTTGTGGGGCCAGAGTCCACAGTGTGGTGTCACCAACATCCATATTAGTTCTTCTATTGTCAGTCGCCTTTCTGGAAAACCCAGCATAGACACGGAGATATGTTTCCTTGGTGATTCTATATCCAGTCAAGTGGACAATAAAGATTCACCATTGCAAGGTCCCCATCCCCACCCCACCCCCGACACAGAAAGTGACAATCGCCATACCTGACTCTGAACGCTGTGTTCCTCCTCTGTATGACTGGCTGTGATGTTATCTGTGCTGTTAAAAGTATTTGTACCATAGTCCAAATATAGATACTGAATTAAGTTGTATTAAATCAGCATCTTCTCTAAATTTCATCAAAATGCATTTTTGGTGGTAGGAGGGAAAATTATCACTTAAGTGTTGGCACTGAATTTCTCTTTGTATGTAGATTTGAGAATAATGATCAGGTTTTTCCAAAATGTGAACATCAGCTCATCTGTTTAGCAAATATTTGTTGAATACCATTTGCACTGGGTATGGTTCTAAGCATCTGGGTGTCAGGGTGAGAATATGAGGTTCTCACTGCTACTATTGGCAAATCTTGTGGATATTTTTAAATATTCTTTTACCTCCTATTCAATTAATGTTCAATTCATTTGTCTATGTATATATCCATCCTGGTTGCTATACCTGAGTCTCATGATGAATTCCCTCAGCTCCGTAATGCTTGTCTCTATTGAAAGAATTCAGATGAGACATAGCATACAAAGACAGAGTGTATTACAGAGTAAACTGGAGACCTCTCAAGGGATGAGAATGTCCAGTGGCCAAAGGAAGCATTGCAGAGCAGAGCAGTCTTCCAATGTAAATGTGCAAACAGAGAAGGGAGAGCACTGTGCTTTAGGGGAAGGTTTTACAATGTCACCTCTAACATCTCTAAAACAGTCAGGCCTTACTGATCAGTACTTTTCTGTATAGATGAATGACATCCCATCTAGATTGAGTCTTATTGGAGGGACAATGAAATGCTCTTTTCCCTTACCAGAATTTCTGGGTTCTAGAAAATTCCACAATGTCTAGACATCCCATCTAGATTGAGTCTTATGGGAGGGACAATGAAATGCTCTTTTCCCTTACCAGAAAACATCCACCTAGCAAGTAAATTTTACAGGCTTCTGGGAAATCCAGAATAATATCACATTTCCTCTTAGAACCAGAGAGGGACTCAGATTCCCCTATCTATCTATCTATCTATCTATCTATCTATCTATCTATCTATCTATCATCTATCTTTCTTTTTTCTTCCTCCCCTCCCCCTCTCTCTTTTATTGGATATTTTATGTATTTACATTTCAAATGTTATCTGCTTTCCCCTTCCCCTGCTTCTATCTTTCTTTATGCAGCAATCCGAGTCCTTTTGTCTCCATTTCTGGTTCTACAAGCTCATGATTATGAAGAAGGAGGTCCATTCCCAACAATTTTCAAGACTGCTAATAGCTAATTTAACTATTTAGCAGACATATCAAAACCATAGACAATTGTTTACTTAAGTAGCTCTTCAGATTTTCTTTATATACTTGTGCCCAGTCATGTTTAATTTCTGGGTTCTAGAAAATTCCACAATGTCAGTAGACATCCTTTCCCATTCACAGTTGGTTCCACTACAGCATGTTGTTTGGTTTTGAGGCTTCCTGGGGAAACAGAAACAAAAACAAAACAAAACATGTATTCACACAGACAGGTCACCAAATAGACCAAGGAAATAATTCCATTCAGTTTCAGATTCATGGATGGGTGGATTTATTGGTGTTCTCTTCAGAAACAAAGACGACTCAAAAGCATCTGCATCACTGAGAAGCTCACACAGAGTGACTTTCAGGTCATGAAAGGTGCCTCACTGGAGAACTACCAGATTCAGCTTTATGTCTCTTACATATTTTAGTACCGCCCATGTACTTAGGTGGTCAAGATGGAGTCCTTACAATCTAATCATCCCTCTTATGCTAGAAGACTTAACAAGTCTATCGCTGCATGCCTGGGTGTCACTATACAGTAGTGGTTATTTCGTTGCAATAATTGCACAGCCAATTAATATATCTGAGAGGTCACTGCAATATTCCTGTATGTCCAGTGGTTGTGTCTATAACCACCTAGACTAAAATTTGAATAATTGAGAACAGACAGTTTTTCTTGAAAAGGAAATACAGCAAGATGATTTGACTTGGGTGTTAAGAGCACTTGCAGCTCTTACCAAAACCTGAGTTCAGTTTCCAGCACCTATGTAGGTCGGCTCACAACTACCTGTAACTCTAGCATGATGGCTCTGATATACTCCCTCCAGACCTTCATGGGTTGACATCATGTTGACATAACCCCCACATACTATCACAAACATAAACACATAATTAAAACATCAAGGCTCCCAAACCCCGTGGGAAAGAGAACTCACCGCCTAGACAGATGGGCACTCCTGAGACTGCAGAGCTGAAGAGACCACCAATACTGCCCACCCCTGCCCACATCCCTGGCCCAAGAGGAAACTGTATATGGCCTCTGGGAACCGGTAGATAGGGGCACTGGAGCCGCAGGTCCCCTGTGCCCGAGACACCGCCTGAACCTGAAGGGACCGGATCAACAGTTCTCTGTACCCAAATCCCTGGGAGGAAGAGCTAAACCTTCAGAGAGGTAGACACATCTGGGGAGCCATAAGAGACTGCACTCTGCCCACATTTCTGACTCCAGAGGAAAACACCAAACGCCATCTGGGACCCTGGTACATGGGGGCTCCCAGAAAGGGCAGCACAGGTCCTCCTGGCTGCTGCCCTCGCTGAGAACTCATAAGCAACACCCCATGAGCAAACTTGAGCCTCGGGACAGCAGGTAAGACCAACATTTCTGCTCCAAGTGACCTGCCTGGTGAACTCAGGACAGAGGCCCACAGGAACAGCTGAAGACCTATAGATAGGAAAAACTACACGCCCGAAAGCAGAACACTCTGTTCCCATAACTGGCTGAAAGAAAACAGGAAAACAGGTCTACAGCACTCCTGTCACACAGGCTTATAGGACAGTCTAGCCACTGTCAGAAATAGCAGAACAAAGTAACACTAGAGATAATCTGATGGCGAGAGGCAAGCGCAGGAACCCAAAAAACAGAAACCAAGACTACATGGCATCATTGGAGCCCAATTCTCCCACCAAAGCAAACACGGAATATCCAAACACACCAGAAAAGCAAGATCTAGTTTCAAAATCATATTTGATCAGGATGCTGGAGGGCTTCAAGAAAGACATAAAGAACTCCCTTAGAGAAACGAAGGAAATCATAAATAAACAAGTAGAAGCCTATAGAGAGGAATCACAAAAATCCCTGAAAGAATTCCAGGAAAACACAATCAAACAGTTGAAGGAATTAAAAATGGAAATAGAAGCAATCAAGAAAGAACACAGGGAAACAACCCTAGATATGGAAAACCAAAGGAAGAGATAAGGCGCTGTAGATACAAGCATCAACAACAGAATACAAGAGATAAAAGAGAGAATCTCAGGAGCAGAACATCCCATAGAAATCATCGACACAACTGTCAAAGATAATGTAAAATGGAAAAAGCTACTGGTATAAAACATACAGGAAATCCAGGACCCAATGGGAAGATCAAACCTAAGGATAATAGGTATAGAAGAGAGTGAAGACTCCCAGCTCAAAGGACCAGTAAATGTCTTCAACAAAATCATAGAAGAAAACTTCCCTAACCTGAAGAAAGAGATGCCCATAAGCATACAAGAAGCCTACAGAACTCCAAATAGATTGGACCAGAAAAGAAACTCTTCCCGTCACATAGTACTCAAAACACCAAACGCACAAAATAAAGAAAGAATATTAAAAGTAGTAAGGGAAAAAGGTCAAGTAACATATAAAGGCAGACCTATCAGAATCACACCAGACTTCTCACCAGAGACTATGAAGGCCAGAAGCTCCTGGACAGATGTCATGCAGACCCTAAGAGAACACAAATGCCAACACAGGTTACTGTATCCTGCAAAACTCTCAATTAACATAGATGGAGAAACCAAGATATTCCATGAAAAAACCAAATTTATACAATATCTTTCTACAAATCCAGAGCTACAAAGGATAATAAATGGTAAAGGCCAACATAAGGAGGCAAGCTACACCCTAGAAGAAGCAAGAAACTAATCGTCTTGGCAACAAAACAAAGAGAAGAAAAGCACACAAACATAACCTCACATCTAAATATGAATATAACAGGAAACAATAATCACTATAACTTAATATCTCTCAACATCAATGGTCTCAACTCCCCAATAAAAAGACATAGATTAACAAACTGGATACGCAATGAGGACCCTGCATTCTGCTCCCTACAGGAAACACACCTCAGAGACAAAGACAGACACTACCTCAGAGTGAAAGGCTGGAAAACAACTTTCCAAGCAAATGGTCGGAAGAAGCAAGTTGGAGTAGCCATTCTAATATCGAATAAAATCAATGTTCAACCAAAAGTCATCAAAAAAGATAAGGAAGGACACTTCATATTCATCAAAGGGAAAATCCACCAAGATGAACTCTCAATCCTAAATATCTATGCCCCAAATACAAGGGCACCTACATACGTAAAAGAAACCTTACTAAAGCTCAAAACACACATTGCACCTCACACAATAATAGTAGGAGATTTCAACACCCCACTCTCATCAATAGACAGGTCATGGAAACAGAAATTAAACAGAGACATAGACAGACTAAGAGAAGTCATGAACCCAATGGACTTAACAGATATTTGAAGAACATTCTATCCTAAAGCAAAAGGATATACATTCTTCTCAGCACCTCATGGTACTTTCTCCAAAATTGACCATATAATTGGTCAAAAAACGGGCCTCAACAGATACAGAAAGATAGAAATAATCCCATGCGTGCTATCAGACCACCACGGCCTAAAACTGGTCTTCAATAACAATAAGGGAAGAACACCCACATATACATGGAAGTTGAACATTGCTCTACTCAATGATAACCTCGTCAAGGAAGGAATAAAGAAAGAAATTAAAGACTTCTTAGAATTTAATGAAAATGAAGGTACAACATACCCAAACTTATGGGACACAATGAAAGCTGTGCTAAGAGGAAAATTCATAGCGCTGAGTGCCTGCAGAAAGAAACAGGAGAGAGCATATATCAGCAGCTTGACAGCACACCTAAAAGCTCTGGAACAAAAAGAAGCAAATACACCCAGGAGGAGTAGAAGGCAGGAAATAATCAAGGCTGAAATCAACCAAGTAGAAACAAAAAGGACCATGGAAAGAATCAACAGAACCAAAAGTTGGTTCTTTGAGAAAATCAACAAGATAGATAAACCCTTAGCCAGACTAACAAGAGGACACAGAGAGTGTGTCCAAATTAGCAAAATCAGAAATGAAAAGGGAGAGATAACTTTGGAATCAGAGGAAATTCAAAAAATCATCAGATTTTACTACAAAAGCCTATATTCAACAAAACTTGAAAATCTGTAGGAAATGGACAATTTCCTAGACAGATACCAGGTACCGAAGTTTAATCAGGAACAGATAAACCATTTAAACAACCCCATAATTCCTAACAAAATAGAAGCAGTCATTAAAGGTCTCCCAACTAAAAAGAGCCCAGGTCCAGACGGGTTTAGTGCAGAATTCTTCAGACCTTCAAAGAAGACCTCATACCAATACTATCCAAAATATTCCACAAAATTGAAACAGATGGAGCACTACCAAATTCTTTCTATGAAGTCACAATTACTCTTATACCTAATCCACACAAAGACCCAACAAAGAAAGAGAACTTCAGACCAATTTCCTTTATGAATATCGACGCAAAAATACTCAATAAAATTCTGGCAAACAGAATCCAAGAGCACATCAAAACAATCATCCACCATGATCAAGTAGGCTTCATCCCAGGCATGCAGGGATCGTTTAATATACTGAAAATCATCAACGTGATCCATTATATAGACAAACTGAAAGAACAGAACCACATGATCTTTTCATTAGATGCTTAGAAAGCATTTGACAACACCCCTTCATGATAAAAGTCCTGGAAAGAATAGGAATTCAAGGCCCATACCTAAATATAGTAAAAGCCATATACAGCAAACCAGTTGCTAACATTAAACTAAATGGAGAGAAACTTGAAGCAATCCCACTAAAATCAGGAACTAGACAAGGCTGCCCACTCTCTCCCTCCTTATTCAATATAGTTCTTGACGTTCTAGCCAGAGCAATCAGACAACAAAAGGAGATCAAGGGGATACAGATTGGAAAAGAAGAAATCAAAATATCACTATTTGCAGATGATATGATAGTATATTTAAGTGATCCCAAAAGTTCCACCAGAGATCTACTAAAGCTGATAAACAACTTCAGCAAAGTGGCTGGGTATAAAATTAACTCCAATAAATCAGTAGCCTTCCTCTACACAAAAGAGAAACAAGCCGAGAAAGAAATTAGGGAAACGACACCCTTCATAATAGTCCCAAATAATATAAAGTACCTCGGTGTGACTTTAACCAAGCAAGTAAAAGATCTGTACAGTAAGAGCTTCAAGACTCTGAAGAAAGAAATTGAAGAAGACCTCAGAAGATGGAAAGATCTCCCATGCTCATGGATTGGCAGGATTAATATAGTAAAAATGGCCATTTTACCAAAAGCGATCTACAGATTCAATGCAATCCCCATCAAAATACCAATCCAATTCTTCAAAGAGTTAGACAGAACAATTTGCAAATTCATCTGGAATAACAAAAAACCCAGGATAGCTAAAACTATCCTCAACAATAAAAGGACTTCAGGGGGAATCACTATCCCTGAACTCAAGCAGTATTACAGAGCAATAGTGATAAAAACTGCATGGTATTGGTACAGAGACAGACAGATAGACCAGTGGAACAGAATTGAAGACCCAGAAATGAACTCACACACCTATGGTCACTTGATTTTTGACAAAGGATCCAAAACCATCCAATGGAAAAAAGGTAGCATTTTCAGCAAATGTTGCTGGTTCAACTGGAGGTCAACATGTAGGAGAATGCAGATCAATCCATTCTTATCACCCTGTACAAAGCTTAAGTCCAAGTGGATCAAGGACCTCCACATCAAACCAGATACACTCAAACTAATAGAAGAAAAAGTGGGGAAGCATCTCAAACACATGGGCACTGGAGAAAATTTCCTGAACAAAACACCAATGGCTTATGCTCTAAGATCAAGAATCGACAAATTGGACCTCATAAAAATGCAAAGCTTCTGTAAGGCAAAGGACACTGTGGTTAGGACAAAATGGCAACCAACAGATTGGGAAAAGATCTTTACCAATCCTACAACAGATAGAGGACTTATATCCAAAATATACAAAAAACTCAAGAAGTTAGACCACAGGGAGACAAATTAAAAATGGGGTTCAGAGCTTAACAAAGAATTCACAGCTGGAAAATGCCGAATGGCTGAGAAACACCTAAAGAAATGTTCAACATCTTTAGTCATAAGGGAAATGCAAATCAAAACAACACTGAGATTTCACCTCACACCAGTGAGAATGGCTAAGATCAAAAACTCAGGTGACAGCAGATGCTGGCGAGGATGCGGAGAAAGAGGAACACTCCTCCATTGTTTGTGGGGTTGCAGACTGGTACAACCACTCTGGAAATCAGTCTGGAGGTTCCTCAGAAAATTGGACATTGAACTGCCTGAGGATCCAGCTATACCTCTCTTGGGCATATACCCAAAAGATGCCCCAACATATAAAAAAGACACATGCTCCACTATGATCATCGCAGCCTTATTTATAATAGCCAGAAAATGGAAAGAACCCAGATACCCTTCAACAGAGGAATGGATACAGAAAATGTGGTACATCTTCACAATGGAATATTACTCAGCTATCAAAAACAATGACTTTATGAAATTCGTAGGCAAATGGTTGGAACTGGAAAATATCATCCTGAGTGAGCTAACCCAATCACAGAAAGACATACATGGTATCCACTCATTGATAAGTGGCTATTAGCCCAAATGCTTGAATTACCCTAGATGCCTAGAACAAATGAAACTCAAGACGGATGATCAAAATGTGAATGCTTCACTCCTTCTTTAAAAGGGGAACAAGAATACCCTTGGCAGGGAATAGAGAGGCAAAGATTAAAACAGAGACTGAAGGAACACCCATTCAGAGCCTGCCCCACATGTGGCCCATACATATACAGCCACCCATATAGACAAGATGGGTGAAGCAAAGAAGTGCAGGCCGACAGGAGCTGGATGTAGATCGCTCCTGAGAGACACAGCCAGAATACAGCAAACACAGAGGCGAATGCCAGCAGCAAACCACTGAACTGAGAATAGGACCCCCGTTGAAGGAATCAGAGGAAGAACTGGAAGAGCTTGAAGGGGCTTGAGACCCCATTTGAACAACAATGTCAAGCAACCAGAGCTTCCAGGGACTAAGCCACTACCCAAAGACTATACAGGGACTGACCCTGGACTCTAACCTCATAGGTAGCAATGAATAGCCTAGTAAGAGCACCAGTGGAAGGGGAAGCCCTCGGTCCTGCTAAGACTGAACCCCCAGTGAACGTGATTTTTGGGGGGAGGGTGGTAATGTGGGAAGATGGGGAGGTGAACACCCATATAGCAGGGGAGGGGGGAGGTTAGGGGGGGTGTTGGCCCAGAAACCGAGAAAGGGAAATAACATTCGAAATGTAAATAAGAAATACTCAAGTTAATAAAAAAAAAAAAAGAAAGAAAGAAAAAAAAACTTGAAAGGCTGGAGATTCACCAGGTTAGTCCAAATGAAACGGCTAACTTTATTTCTCATCACCTCTAGACTCTATTTCAAAATAGCACTAAGGCTACAGGAAACTGAATTCCAAGTAGGCAAATTACAGAACCTACTGTTTATACTGACAGCTTTGACAAAAGCTGTGATTCAGGCTACTGACATCATCAACACATCATATTTCCTTGGCATGGTCCAGAGCTTGGGAAGAACATAGCATTCTTGTCTCTGTTTGCCAAGGAGCTTAAGTGCTCTGGCACTCTATGTGATCACAGCCACTGCACCCATCTCCTGGGTTATGGGTTCCTAGGGACCAGAGACTATGCAACCCTCTTGGGAGGTAGCAGAAGGGGATGGATTCACTAGTAATTTCATGAGAGAAGGCAGAGATAATTTCTAGAATCAAGAAGAAGATGCAGAGAGCAGAAGCATCTGTTAAAGATGTTTAATAAGATAAAGTTTGGTCCATCCATTTCTAATGGTCTGGAAAACTGGGCCTCCATCTCCAAAGACTATACTTTTCTTGGTAGGAATTCAGAAAACGTTTTTCTAGAATGAGAATACATGGTTTTGTTTTTTGTTTGTTTGTTTGTTTTGTTTGTTTTGTTTTGTTTTTCAGAACATATTATTAAATAAGACAAAGAAATCATCTTGCTTAAAATAGAACTATGGAGATGGCTTGGTGGATAAAAATACTTGCCGTTCAGAACAAGAACCTGAGTATGATTTCCTATGAGATAGACAGACAGACAGACAGACAGACAGACAGACAGACAGACAGAACAAGACTCTTTACTCTCAGTGCTCCTATGGGAATGTGGGAAGCAGAGACAGAGAAATGGTGCCAGTGTGGCTCAAATAGCTAATAGCAATAAATACACCTTCTCTCAGACAAGGCAGAAGGTTGGTTCTGGCACCTGGGTAGTCCTCTTCCCTCTTTACTTTGCTGTGGTCCATGTGTACCTGACCTCATTCACATATAAGAATCTAAATATTCAGAGAGAGAGAGAGAGAGAGAGAGAGAGAGAGAGAGAGAGAGAGAGAGAGAGAGTGAGTGTCCAAGGGGTAATCCCAGAGACCCCAGGACCCTCATGGTGCCATAATCCAAACCCAGGTCCTAGGGTCCATGTTCCCTTCCTTGGGCTGTGCATATTGTTTGCTGTCATCCAATAGCAGTAACTTCCATTGATTTATACAGTCACTATGTGAGTAGTAAATCCTTGTGAGTCCTTTATCCAAGAAGATCCATGCTGTCTAGCTAGGAAATTATTTTTGCAGTCATTACTTGGACAATAAATACTAAAGCCTAACATCACGTGAGTTGATATCCCCACAAGTCTGAGAGACTGTAATCTTAATTAGCTTCATAAACTCATCTCCTTATGCCTAAGAGAGGAAAGCGGAAGTGGGTCCCCAGAAGACAGCCTTCTTCAACCCGGAGGAGATCTATAGATAGCTCCCAGGACATGTATAATTGAGAAGCACTTTGTTCAAGTTCTGTGATTCTTCCCCTAGATGAAAGGAGAAGTCCCTTGAGACATTACTATTAATACATAAATATAGCATCTGCTAGTTCTGTTAATGTTTGAGGAAGAAGGAAATGAAAGTTTTTGATAGGAGTATTTTTGGAGATGCAGGTTTTGTTGTTGTTGTTTTAGGGTTGGGGTTTTTTGTTTTGTTTTTTGTTTGTTAGTTTTGTTTGCTTTGTTTTGTTTTTGCCTTAAATGTGCTCTCATGTAAAAGCAGCAACAGTCATTATTTTTTTTAATTGGGTAGAAATGCAGGCAAGGCATTAGAACCGTGGCTGCCTTTGGAGGCTGATGAGTTCACCTCTGCGTTTTGACGATTGTCTGCTGCTTCAGGAAAAGCCACAGTCACCCCCGAGCATCTCATGGTATAACAGATGCTTCTCTGTCAGAGATGGGAAGAGCTTCTCTCTGAAGTATGTAATTGACTCTCAGGAATTGTTGAGAGCTGGCTACAGAGCAAAACAAGGGCCCTTTCCCTTAACTGTTAGAGCAATTGAAATTGATGCTGCCTCTATGAGAGTAAACCCTGATTTCTTTTACAGGGAAGAGAGATAAGCCTACTGCTCATAGGAACCCACACCTGTAATCCTGGCAGTTTGAAAGGTGAAGCAAAACTATTGCTTTAAGTTCAAGGACAGCTTGGGCTATACAGCAAGTTCCAGGGGAGGCTCAGCTAGAGAGAGAGAGACCCTGTGCATAGATCAAGGAATAGGGCGAGAGAGAGAAGGGCAGAGGTAGAAAGGAGAGAAAATAAATCCTCATTAGTTCATACATTGTCATTATTTTAAAGACATTCCAGGTATTTTCCCATGATTGATTTTGGTGTGGGTTCTACAGACAGTACACACATCCAGCAAGAAGCACTAGCCAATCGAGGCTGATATGCCTGGATTCTGAGCCCTCTTGTCCTATGCTGAAGCCGCTCTAGATGTAGACTCGAAAGGAGTGCAAAGCAACTAGCATCTCCTTGGCCTCCAGGGAGGTGCCAGGTGGTGTGCTTAACTTTAGATACAACATTGTATCAGATTCCTGCCGCTGATGGAGGCATTCTTGATAGCTGAATACAAAACAGGTTTATGAGCTCGTGGTTCTAGACCTTAGAAATTCAAACCCACTGACCTCCCTTCTCCAGTCCCAAAGCAAACTTGGTCTTACCTCTCTAACCTTCTAGAAACTTCCAACAACCATTAGCTTTTAGCCCCTGCCTTCCTCCCCAAAGGCAACAGGATAGACTTCATCCCCCCACCTTCTGGCTCCTCTGTCCCAACAGCTTCCAGCTCTGACTCTGGTCCTACTGTCTCTCCTTCTGATGATCCCTCCAATGACATTGGCTTTACCTTGGTAATCCAGGACACTAGTCCTGAATTTAACAAGACCTAAAAATATGCCCAGTTGCTGGCGGTGTGGCTTTGTTGATATAAAACCCTTGGCTTCAGCTCTAAAAGCAAGTGTGCCGGCACACACCTGTCACCCCAGCACTTGGGGTGAAGAAGTTGGGGAATCTAGTGCTCAAGGTCACAGTCAGCTACATAGCTCTAGGCCAGCCTACAGCCCATGAGAACCTGCTTCACAAACAGGAAAGTTCTCGTTTGATATAGAGAGCTATGTCAGGTAGCACAGCCCATGGATTTGGAGGGTAATGCTCTTGTGGAATCTGACCACTTTTCTCTTTACTCCCATAACAATTCTTTCCCCGCAAATTTAGATGTCCTAGTTAAGTGACAAAAATTCACATGTTCATAAGCAAGTACCGTTTCTAGGGTCTCTGTCTCTGCTTGCTCTGCATGGGTTTCCAGGAGCAATCCCTGGAAGTGTGTTAACAGAAGCAGATCCTTGTCTCGAAGGAATTCTAGATGGAAGTCATAAGTGATCACCTGTAAACATTAAACTGCACTTCTAATAACTAGAATTCCCTTAAAGCTGCACAGAAGTGACCTTGTCCTTACACTGCTGTGCGTTAGCCCTGGGTAACAGAAGTAAGCAGCCACTCTGGCCTGTGTCTAGTTGACCACTGATGAAGGGTGGTGCACAGTGACGTCTATCCTTGCATTGTATGTTAAGTTTTAACAGCACAAGCTTCATGGTTTGTTAAGACAAAAGAATTTAACCAGGAAGTCTGTTCCTGTGACTGGTGAAGAGCAGTGGCTGTTCTTCCAAAGGTCCAGTGTTCGATTCTCGGCACCCATATGAAAGCTCACAATCCGATAACTCTAGTTTCAGGGATCCAACACCTTCCTGTAGTCTCCGTGGCCAAGCACACATGTGTCACAAAGACATACATGAGAACAAAACACCCACGTGCAAAAAATAAGACCCATATCTCCGTATTCAAGCCGGCTTTTTATCAGCAGAATGGACAGTGTGGAGAGGGAGAGGATGCACTGATGAGAAGGATCATTGTTCTCCACGAGGCTCTTAGTTAGAAGCCAAGATGGCATCTTGACAGTGGTCTCCCTCAACCCCCGAAAAGACAAGTTGGACATGGGAAAGCAGGAAGAGTTGGAGCTGGTGAGTGCCCCCCACTACAGCTCCTAGAGGACTGAAGTAGCAATTTTCTTGCAAAATCGGTTTCAGAAACTTGATCATATGGTGCACCCAACAGAGACGGCAGAACTTGAGCAGCTCGAGTCAGCTTGTCCATGTTTATAGTTTGGCTCAGATATGCCTGCTCTGCTCAACTCCTACATTCGTGGAAACTGGCAACCAAAGGCTCCCTGGTCCTGGGAACTGCTTGTGATGTATCTGCTTTAGTAAGTGTCCACTATTGTCTTTGATGCCTCCTCCCTGACGAGGACATCTAACATTTATCCTTTCTGGCACAACGTTTCATTTATTTATTGCGTGAGCATTTGATATATGAGTATGTGCTTTGATCAAATTCACATCCCACTACTCTCAGACTCTTCCCATAGTCTTCCACCAGGATTCCCTTCCCACTGCATTTATTCTGTTTTTAAGGCCACTGTGTACACTTAATGCTGCTTTATGCACTTGACTGCAGCACCATCTACTGGAGCATGGGCAGCCTATCAGGAAGTCACATTTGCAGACATGTGACCATCTCTACCCCAGAAGTCATCAGTTCCTAATAGCTCCTCAGTTAGTGTTGAGAGTGAGTGAGTTCCTCTCCCACCCCTGCTGGGATTTTGGCTTCCTCCACCTCATGCAGGTCTTGTGCATGTAGCCAGAGCTCTCTATGCCATGGCCCTGACATATCAGAAAGCACTTTTACAGGAGTCCTCCCCAACTTCGGGCTTTTACACTCTTCTTCTGCCGTGACCTCTGAGCCTCGGGGAGGGATGAGCACTCCACAATCTCTTATTCTCTGCTATAAGAGCAGTGTGTTTTTGTTGATCTCCATCTCCTGCAAACAGAAGCTTCTCTCACTGGAGCGATAGTTTTTGGAATGACCAACTGTTTTCTGGTTGGATTTAAAATACAGAACTCATGCCTCATGCTGTTAAAGGGTCCCAAGAACTCACAACTGCCTAGGTCACCAGCTCTAAAGGAGAAACCAGCACTCGTATTCAGCTCAATGGGCATAGAATTAAACTCTTTCCTGAGTCCTTACTACTCTACTCATGGGCCAGTATATCTCTTCTTCCTAGTCAGAGGAGCTTCCTGTTTTCAGTCTTTGTGCTACTGTTTCCTCCTCAGAAATGATCACAGTACACCTTTCACTGTGGTGTGTCTCCTTCCAGAGAAGCCACAGCTGTGCAGAAGTTTGCCATTTCTGTTTATACGGCACTGTTTACTGGAATAGAAAGCAGTGCAGATGACCACAGGTACTTTGTTTCATGGTTGTGAAGAAAACAGTTGGAGATTTCCCCAGCAGAGCTCTCTTTACTTTGTCTGCCCTCTCAAGCCATGGGGATAAAATGTAAGGATGGCTTGAGTCATTTCTACTCCAGGACATGATATCGTATTCTCAGGAAACTGGGACAGTTTGACTCATTGAGAAACTTCAGGAAAACTGCACCAAAATGATACCCATATGGATGCTTTCCGATGAGAAATAAAATCATCTCTGGGAGAAATTAGTCATCAATCTTCAAAAACAAGTGTTTTAGTCAAAAGAAATGAGACTTTACCCATTATTATAGATAGCAATAAAGGTTGTGCTGTGAATATTCTTATAAGGAGAACAAAACACACCCAATGAAAGAGCTAGGATAATGGAGAGAAGATACCAAAAATCATCACTTTGTCATGTTGTCTAAGGAAGAACAGAAGCATAGAAGATTCTAGAAGTTCACAGAAAGCATTAGCAACCATGTGTTCATTCCTTAAAGAGATTGATGTTCCTCTAAAAGAAGAAAAGATAAAGCAAGGGGTTGTCTTAGTGATCAAATGTATGCAAATATCTTTCTACCCTGACAGTCAGAAGTCTAAGAGTGAATTATAACTCCAGACATTTCCTCTGTGTGAGAAACCTCAGCAACACCTTCTGCCAGTCGGAACATGTCAGTCTACTGAGAGAAGCCTCTGGAAATCAGTTCTGTACTCCAGACTGTGACAAGTTAACATTTGGTAATATCCAAAAGACTCAAGAGGAGAGAATGGTGTCCTAGGAAGAACACCGGCTTTGCTCTTTGCAGACTGAGAACTTCCAGTATTTCAGGGAGATGACTGTTCATTCTTATTTTTCTGAAAGTCAAAAAAAATTTCAAGACAGTATATTTGTAAAAATTACATTAGGATAAGATGTTATAGACAATTACAATGACTGGTAAAGCTAAGCCACAAAGCAATTAGAATAGAACAATTACCAAACGTATTTAAAATATAGGGTTCTCCAGTATCTCAGGACCATTCAGTTTCAGGTAATTATCCAACAAACATTTTCTCTTTCTTTTCTTTCTTTTTTTTAACATTTCTTTATCATGGGCATCTTGAGACTTTCAGAAATGTGTAACAGGAAAGCTATAATCAAATGGGAAGACTCAAGTCGACATCAGTAAAAAGCAGTGGAAAGTAATTTTTTAAAAAATCAATATTTAGACACCAATTTAAAACTCAGCCATTCTGGTTTTACCATCCATTCCTCTGATGTTCGTCGCTTACAGGAGAAACTGTGTCCCCCCCCCCCCATTTCAACGGAGTCTGTGACCACCATCATGGTTTTTGTTTCTATTTTCTTTTTTGCTGAGTATTAATCATAAGTATAATATTATGGTTTTTACTAGGAAAGTGGGCATTTTGAATTTATCGTCACAGGCTCACTGTACATTGTGAAAACCACTAATAAGAGACTTACTCTACATTGTAAAAGCTGCTAATCCCACATATTTGATGATCAGTTGACATGGACACAAACCATCCCCTTTCTTCCATGGTATGCTCACTGAGCCAGTGTCAGTGTTGCCCTCCTCCACTGTAGGTCTGCTATAAAATGGCAACTGGAGGAGAAATCTGACCTGGAGGTCAGGGAAGATCTAATGACCAAGCATAGAAAATCGCAGCACTGTCTCCCTTAGTAGAGAGGATCTCACACAGGAGTGGAGTTCAGGAGAGGGAATGAATATGAGTGTTGTGAGACACAGCTTTGCTGGGTCTGGGAGCCATTCAATCAGCTGTCCTTAAGAGAGACTTAGAGTGTTTGGAGCAAGCAATGCCTCCAGGTACTTGGACTGCGGCTGGCCTCTTGGGCTACGATTTCACACTCTCTGTTCCTCCTGGCTCTCGGCATACTAACACCAGCTTGGGAAACCATGCTACATTTCTGCTTCTCTCTTCTGACTCTATCACTAATCTATAATGACTAATAGAAAGCTCATGGCTATGCTGAAGGAGCCCAGCCACAGCATTCCCATAGTGATGCTCGTCATTAGTCATAAGAGTGATATTGACTATTTAAATGTTCAAACACTAAACAAGGGTAGATAGCAGTGTTAGAACTCTCCTGTCCTCTAGAACTGAGCTCTTTCCCTACTAGTCTCTAGCCTCATTTTGTTTGACCAATGACTGTGAACTTGAGTTTGTGTAGCTGGTTACAGAAGCAGCCTGGTAACTTCCAGAAGGTAGTGTGGACACAGTACTTATTAATTTATTATAAGGCATATAATTTGTATATCAAAGACAGACTATAATCTTGAATTCATAGCAGCCTGCTAGGTATATCTGCTGAAAATAACTGGACATTCCAGCTCATTTTTTGAAACCCTAGATTTATGGGTCCAGTCATGCTTCCAGTCTGCAAGAGGATGAAGCCTTAAACCGAGATGTTTGTGTTGACAATTCTTGACCTAATTTCATATCTGTGCTGGTGAACTTCACTAGTAAAACAAGACAGGACTTTGTGCAGAGTAGTGGGCGTCACAATGGATCTTTCAAGACACAAGGCAACATGTGGGTCACTGGTTCTCACCATTAAGAGAACAGAAGATCAGGGAAGACTGAAAACATAGGCCCTGGTGAAAAGCTGCTTTCTGGGGAATAAGTGTCCTGAAAAAATAATGACTAAAACATGAAGGCTTTGCTGAAAAACAGGGAAGAGCCTTTTATTAATGATTAATACTTTATCAGCTCATGTGACTAACTCTGAATGTAGAAAATTCCACCCCAGAGAGAATTGATGGACCTCTCAAAGTTTCACATGAGTAATGGGAAAAAAACTAAATTTGTCTTTAATTCAAGTTTGAGGTTTTATCTGTTTTATAGTCTCAAGAAAAAAATTTCATTTCAGAACTGCACATAAGCATTTATAGTTACTGTCCTTTACTTTGTGTGACCTCAAAATTTTATTTGATTTGACAGGGAAGAGAACATTATCAGATTGCAGCTTCAATGGACCAGATCAAGAAGAATATTATGCATAAAAAGAGAAATATACCAATATCATGGTGGTTTAGCTGTTTCCGGTATAAACTGAGTTTAATGATTTCATTTCATGTTATTTATCTCTACCCATGAATGAGAGCATGGTGGGCTATATTGTCTGGGTCTGAGGAAATTGTGGCTAATGAATCCCTTAGCTCATGTTAGGCTTCAAAAATACATCTTTCTCATAGGTGATAAAATGTTTTGGACTTGGTGGATTTTTTTCCCCTTATTTGGGGTGACCATGAATAGGAAGATGAGGAAGCTGGAACCTGTCAGCTGACCATAGGCTCATATCCTTTATCCATTCCTCTCTCAGCAAACTCTTCTGAAGCCCATTCATCTCTTCAAAACCACCAACCATTGTGAGTGTCCCAGTGAAAAGCCAAGCATCTCAGAGAGGGCAAGGCGAAGAGGATTTTGTGTCGGGTAAAATCAAGCTCCCTATTTCATCTGCCTCAAAATTTGCAGACTCTATAAGTCTCTGCCTAAAACTTTCTTCAATTTGTGCTAAAACTGAAGTTTTACAAAATGAAGAAATAAAGCAGAAAACCCCAGTGTAAACAATGGCATTGGTGATCATGGGGCTAGATGTTAATCTATCCTGATGTCTGTTGTTTTCTGTGTTCTGCTAATTTAAGAGGTCCCAGGAGTCACATCTTACTTTTAACTTCCAAAACTCAACTCTATGTATATACACATAATTAAATTTACAAATAGTCCAACGTGGTGGTCTGCACACTGGAGAGGCTGGGAACCTAGCAGTTACTCCATCAACAGAGCTAGACAGCATCATTTTCAGATGGTGCCAAGGCCTAGAAGATATCTAAAGAGACACTGTCCTTCAATCCATGTTGGAAATCTGAAGAAATGAGTCCAGTGCTAACAGCAGCGGCATTAAGCACATTCCCCCAAGAGGAAGTGAAACAAGCATGAATTCCTGCTTTTCCCTTGGACCATTTTGCATCCAGGCTTCTAGCTAATAAGAACCTCTTACTCTGAAAATAGGTCATCCTGGAACCTCAGTCAGTCCCCCAGGGGAACACCCAGAGGTGTGTCTCCTAGATGATTTCATATCTCATCAAGATGACAATCAAAATTAGCTACAATCTATTTGGGTTATAGGTCATCAATAAAGTTCTTTTCTAGCAAGCTCTAGGCCTAAGATCAAACCCCAGTTTGAAAAACTACCAAGTAAGTCATTATATTATCATAGGTTGAGATTTAAAAATGTGTGCCAAGGGGGTTGGGGATTTAGCTCAGTGGTAGAGCGCTTGCCTAGCAAGCGCAAGGCCCTGGGTTCGGTCCCCAGCTCCGAAAAATAGAAAAGAAAAAAAAATGTGTGCCAACACATCTGGCTCTTAAATACTTTCTCAGAATATTCTATAGTTGCCTACAATTGGGCAAAATCCTTTAGCATATAACCCAACATTGAGCATTCCCTATCTTATACTCTGCTAAAACTGAAAAACAGGGTGATTGCATGGCTGCTTCTGTGTCTTTGTAGGGTTAAAAAAATCCCAACTTGAGTAATTTATTATATACATAAACCAATCATTTTCAAACATCACATTTAGTCTACTTTATTTGAGACATACTTTATTCATTCAGAGTTGCCTACATGAGCATAGATGAAGGTTGATCCCTTTTTCAATTATCAAGTCCAATTTGTGCCATCTATATATTCACGAGTGTGGAGCCATACACTGGGGGCTGGCCAACCTACAATTGGCAACATTCTTAAAGAAAATCAATTGAGATACCTACTGCCAATAGTGCCTCAGTGAGGGGTAGGACTGCATATTCTCCTCCTCTCTCTATTCTGGGATTTGGTCATGCATGAACTCACATAGTGCTCACTCGTGCTGTCATAACATGTGTGAACTCACCCATGCTCTACTGTATCCGGAAGACATTACTACCTTGTATTTGTTTACTGAATCTGGCTCTTCTAGTCATTCTACCCTCTCTTCTGCAATTAGCCTTAGGAGGAGAGAATTTGATAAAGATGTTACATTCAGCACTGAGCATTCTGCAGTCTCTCATCCTCTGCTGCTTGTGCACTTGTAGACCTCTGTGTTGATCATCATCTATGGGAAACAGAAGCTTCTCCAATAAGTGTTGAACAAGGTCTGAATCTATAAGTACAAAAATAAGTCATTAGAAGTAAGTTTAATATTCTATACATTAAGCACAACAATGGTAGAAGATTCTCCCCTAGAACCTATGACAAGTCTAGCTATGGGTTCTTAGTCCAAAAGTGATTCCAGGTATCAGTCATCATGTAGACTGGGGCTGAACACAATCCCATGATTTTTATGCCAGCAGTAGACACATCCATCCAGGTTAGTCATCATCATAGCTCATTCATGGCTGGTTTCGTTTCTTCTCTGATAACATACATAGAGCTTTCCAGCACTAGGAAAACTACCCAGTAGAGATGAAGCTTCCAAGGCAGTACTAAGTGCAACTTAATATTTTCATGTTCTATGATTCAAATGCATGATGTCTCTTTAGTTTCAAATTCGGGAGCATAATCAATATCATTGGCATTAGCCTATAATATTTGGGGGTATAGGGGACCACTGGTCAGCAACTCTAAAACGACAAAGCTACTTATGCCAAGGGGACTTGGATTTGCTACATCATAGAATATACCTGCCAATTTTTGACAATGTAATTATCCTTTCTCTCAGTGATTCCAGTAATGCATGTATATGGTCTTCTTCTTCTTTTTTAATTTGGTCTTATATATTTATTATAATAGAGGTTTATAGACAGCAGCAATGTAACAGGGCTTATTGCTATAATAATATCATTATAATAATTGGTCTTCTATTTTTTATTAGATATATTTCTTTACTTACATTTCAAATGTTATTCCATTATCCGGATTCCTGTCCATAAGTCTCTGTCTCCTCTCCCTCTCCATATGGTTACTCCCCCATCCATCCCACTTACTGGCCCCCATATTCCCCTGCACTATTGGTCCAACCTTTGCAGGACCAAGGGCTTCCCCTTCCACTGGTGTGCCCCAACAAGGCTATTCTCTGCTACATATGCAGTTGGAGCCCTGGGTCAATCCATGTAGTCTTTCAGTAGTGGTTTAGTCTCTGGAGGCTCTGGTTGGTTGGTATTGTTGTTCTAATGGGGTTGAAAGATCCTTCAACTCTCTCAATACTTCCTCTAATTCCTTCCAAGGAGGTCCTGTATTGGACATGCTCTGGATGTGTTTCTCAGGAGAGATTTATATCCGGTCCCTTTCAGCATGCATTTTTTAGCTTCATCAATCTTATCTAATTTTGGTGGCTGTATATATATGGACCACATGTGGGGCAGGCTCTGAATGGCCATTCCTTCAGTTGCTGCTCTAAACTTTGCTTCCATATCCCCTCTGGATATTTTTCCGCTTTTAAGAAGGAGTGGGAGCATCCACATTTTGGTCATCCCTCTTCTTGAGCTTCCTGTGGTCTGTGGATTGCATTTTGGGTAGTTCCATCTTTTGGACTAATATCCACTTATCAATGAATGCATACCAAGTATGTTTTTCTGTGATTGGGTTACCTCACTCAGGATGGTATTTTCTACTTCATTCCATTAGGCTATGAATTTCATGAAGTCATTGTTTTGATAGCTGAGTAGTACTCCATTGTATAGATGTACCACATTTTCTTAATCCATTCCTCTGTTGAAGGGCATCTGGGTTCTTTCCAGCTTCTGGCTATTATAAATAAGGCTGCTATGAACATAGTGGAACACATGTCTTTGTTATATGTTGGAGCACCTTTTGGGTATATGCCCAGGAGAGGTATAGCTGGGTCCTCAGGTAGTGGAATGTCCAATTTTCTAAGGAAACTCCAGACTGATTTCCAGAGTGGTTGTACCAGTTTGTGATCCCACCAACAATGGAGGAGTGTTCCTCTTTCTCCACATCCCCACCAGTATCTGCTGTCACCTGAGTTTTTTATCCTAGCCATTCTGACTGGTGTGAGGTGGAATTTCAGGGTTTTTTTTTTTTTGATTTGCATTTCCCTGATGACTAAGGATGTTGAACATTTCTTTAGGTGCTTTTTGGCCATTCAATAATCCTCAGCTGAGAATGTTTTGTTTAGCTCAGTACCCCCATGTTTAATAGGATTATTTGGCTCTCTGGAATCTAACTTCTTGAGTTCTTCATATATTTTGGATATTAGCCCTCTATCAGATGTAGTATTGGTAAAGATCTTTTCCCAATCTGTTGGTTGCCATATTGTCCTAATGACAGTGTCTTTTGCCTTACAGAAGCTTTGCATTTTTATGAGGTCCAATTTGTCGATTCTTGATCTTAGAGCATAAGCCATTGGTGTTTTGTTCAGGAAATTTTCCCCAGTGTCCATGTGTTTGATACTCTTCCACACTTTTTTTCTATTAGTTTGAGTGTATCTGAAACCATGTGGATGTCCTTGAACCACTTTGACTTAAATTTTGTACCGGGTGATAAGAATGGATCGATCTGCATTCTTCTACATGTTGACTTCCAGTTGAACTGCGCCATTTGTTGAAAATGCTATCTTTTTTCTACTAGATATTTTTAGCTCCTTTGTCAAAGATCAAGTGACCATAGGTATGTGGGTTCATTTCTGGGTCTTCAATTCTGTTCCATTTACCTATCTGCCTGTCTCTGTACAAATACCATACAGTTTTTATGCTGCATACAGTATTGTGCTGTAATACTGCTTGAAGTCAGGGATGGTGATTCCCCCAGAAGTTCTTTTATTGTTGAGTATAGTTTTCGATATCCTGGGTTTTTTGTTATTCCAAATGAATTTGCAAATTGCTCTTTCTATCTCTGTAAAGAATTGAGTAGGAATTTTGATGGGGATTGCATTGAATCTGTAGATTGCTTTTGGCAAAATGACCACCTTTACTATATTAATCCTGCCAATCTGTCGCGCCCACCTCGTCCGGCAAGGAAGACGCAACACGGTTGGATTCTTCTCAACAGCCTTTACTGCAGGAGACCTTCTTTGTTGATACAGGGAGGCGGCGGCAGCCAGCCCTAAGTGTTACAGCTCCAAGTGTTACAGCTTTAAGTGTTACCGCGCCGAGCGGCTTTTGCTCGGCTTATATACACAACAGTATGCTAATCTTCTTTCAGGGATTGGTGGGGCACGAGTCACCCCACTGCCATCCCAGCTACTTGTCCTCCAGAGATTGGCGAGGCATGAACTCCCATTTAGCATAGTACCACCCCAGCCAGACTGACGTCAGGTGCAAAACTCCACGCATGCTCTGTACTGTTGTTAGGAGGGCGCCAGATTCACCTCATTATCATACAGCTGTCGCACCGCTCCCTACACCAATCCATAAGCATTGAAGGAATTGAGGAAGATCTTTCCATCTTCTGAAATCTTCCTCAATTTCTTTCTTCACAGACTTGAAGTTCTTGTCATACAGATTTTTCACTTTCTTGGTTAAAGTCACGCCAATATATTTTATTTTATTTGGGACTACTGTGAAGGGTGTCATTTCCCTAATTTCTTTCTCAACCTCTTTATCCTTTGAGTAGAGGAAGACTACTAATTTGTGTGAGTTGATTTTATACCCCAACACTTTGCTCAAGTTGACTATCTGGTGAAGTAATTCTCTAGTGGAACTTTTGGGGGTCACTTAAGTAGACAATCATATCATCTACAAATAGTGATATTTTGATTTCTTCCCTTCCAATTTGTATCCCTTTGACCTCCTTTCACTGTCTGATTGCTCCGGCTAGGACTTCCAGTACTATATTGAATAAGTAGGGAGAGAGTGGTCAGCCTTGTCTGAGTTTAGTGAGATTGCTTCAAGTATCTCTCCATTTAGTTTGATGTTAGCTCCTGGTTTCCTGTATATTGCTTTTACTATGTTTACATATGGCCCTTGAATTCCTGATCGTTCCAGGACTTTTATCATGAAGATGCTTTTTCAACATCTAATGAAATGATCATGTGGTTCTTTGAGTTTGTTTATATAGTGGATTACACTGATGGATTTTCATATATTAAACCATCCCTGCATCCCTTGGTCATGATGGAAGACATTTTGATGTGTCCTTGGATTCAGTTTGCAAGAATTTTATTGAGTATTCTTGCGTCAATTTTCATAAGGGAAATTGGTCTGAAGTTCTCTTTCTTTGTTAGGTCTTTCTGTGGTTTTGGTATAAGAGGAATTGTGGCTTCATAGAAGGAATTTGGTAGTACTCCGTCTGTTTCTATTTTGTAGAATAGTTTGGACAGTATTGGTATGAGGTCTTCTTTGAAGGTCTGAAAGAATTCTGCACTAAAACCATTTGATCCTCGCTTCTTTTTGGTTGGGAGACTTTTAATGACTGCTTCTATTTCTTTAGGAGTTATGGTGTTGTTTAGATGGTTTATTTGTTCCTGATTTACCTTTGGTACCTGTTATCTGTCTAGAAAATTGTCCATTTCCTCCAGAATTTCCAGTTTTGTTGAATATAGGCTTTTGTTGTAGGATCTGATGGGTTTTTTTTTAATTTCTTTAGATTCTGTTGTTATGTCTTCCTTTTCATTTCTGATTTTGTTAATTTGGATACACTCTATGTGACCTCTGGTTAGTCTGGCTAAGGGTTTATCTATCTTGTTGATTTTCTCAAAGAACCAGCTCCTGGTTTTGTTGATTCTTTGTTTAGTCCTTTTTGTTTCTACTTGGTTGATTTCAGTCCTGAGTTTGATTGTTTCCTGCCTTCTACTCCTCTTGGGTTTATTTATTTCTTTTTGTTCTAGAACTTTTAGGTGTGCTGTCAAGCTGCTGACATATGCTCTCTCCTGTTTCTTTTTTCAAGCACTCAGAGCTATGAGTCTTCCTCTTCGCACTGCTTTCATTGTGTCCCATAAGCTTGGGAATGTTGTATCTTCATTTTCATTAAATTCTAAGAAGTCTTTAATTTCTTTCTTTATTTCTTCTTTGACCACGTTGTCATTGACTAGAGCATTGCTCAACTTCCATGTATATGTGGACTTTCTGTCATTATTGTTGTTATTGAAAACCAGTCTTTGTGGATGCATGGGATTATTTCTATCTTCTTGTATCTGTTGAGGCCTGTTTTGCAACTGATTGTGTGGTCAATTTTGGAGTAGGTTCCATGAGGTGCAGAGAAGAAGGTATATCCTTTTGATTTAGGATGGAATGTTCTATAAATATCTGATAAATCCATTTGATTCATACCTTCTGTTAGTTTCTCTATGTTTCTGTTTAATTTCTGTTTCCATGATCTGTCCATTGATGAGAATGGGGTGTTGAAATCTCCTAGGATTATCATGTGAGGTGCAATGTGTGCTTTGAACTTTAGTTAAAGTTTTTTTTGTTTCGTTTTTTTTGTTTTGTTTTGTTTTTTTATGAATGTAGGTACCCTTGCATTTGGAGCATAGATATTTAGGATTGAGAGTTCATCTTGGTGGATTTTTCCATTTTTCCTTTGATGAATATGAAGTATCGTATCCTTCCTTATGGTTTTTAATGACTTTTGGTTTAAAGTCAATTTTATTTGATATTGGAATGGCAACTCCAGCTTGTTTCTTCAGGCCATTTGCTTGGAAAGTTGTTGTCCAGCCATTTACTCTGAGGTAGTATCTGTCTTTGTCTCTGATGTGTGTTTCTCTCATGCAGCAAAATTCTAGATTCTCTTTACATATCCAGTCTGTTAGTCATGTCTTTTTTTCACATCTATGTCTTTTTATTGGGGAATTGAGTCCATTTGTTGAGAGATATTAAGGAATAGTGATTGTTGCTTCCTGTTATTTTCATTGTTAGAGGGGAAATTATGTTGGTTTGTCTCTCTTTTTGTTTCATTGCAAGGAAATTATATTCTTGCTTTCTGTATGGTGTAGTTTCTCTCTTTGTGTTGGAGTTTTCCATCCTTTGTAGGGCTGGATTTGTAGAAAGATATTGTGTAAATTTGTTTTTGTCATGAAATATCTTGGTTTCTTCATCTATGTTAATTGAGAGTTTTGCTGGATACAGTAACTTGGGCTGACATTTGTGTTCTCTTAGGGTCTGTATGACATCTGTCCAGGATCTTCTGGCTTTCATAGTCTCTGGTGAGAAGTCTAGTGTAATTCTTACAAGTCTGCCTTTATATGTCACTAGACCTTTTTCCCTTACTGCTTTTAATATCCTTTCTTTGTTATGTGCATTTGGTGTTTTATTTATATGATGGGAGGAATTTCTCTTCTGGTCCAATCTATTTGGAGTTCTGTATGCTTCTTTTATGTTTATGGCATCTCTTTCTTTAGGTTAGGGGAGTTTTCTTCTATAATTTTTCTAAAATATATTTACTGGCCCTTTAAGTTGGGAATCTTCACTTTCTTCTATACCTATTATCCTTAGGTTTGATCTTCTCATTGTGTCCTGGATTTCCTGGATGTCTTGGGCTAGGAGCTTTTTGCGTTTTACATTATCTTTGACTGTTGTGTCGATGATTTCTATGGAATCTTCTGCTCCTGCGATTCTCTCTTCTTTCTCTTGTTTTCTGTTGGTGATGCTTGTATCTACGGCTCCTTGTCTCTTCCTTAGGTTTTCTATATCCAGTGTTGTCTCCCTTTGTGCTTTCTTTATTGTTTCTATTTCCATTTTCAATTCCTTCACCTGTTTGGCTGTGTTTTCCTGTAGTTCTTTCAGGGATTTTTGTGTTTTCTCTCTAATGACTTCTACTTATTTACTTGTGTTTTCCTGCGTTTCTTTTTTTTTTTTTTTATTAACTTGAGTATTTCTTATATACATTTCGAGTGTTATTCCCTTTCCCGGTTTCCGGGCAAACATCCCCCTCCCCCCTCCCCTACCTTATGGGTGTTCCCCTCCCAACCCTCCCCCCATTGCCGCCCTCCCCCCATAGACTAGTTCACTGGGGGTTCAGTCTTAGCAGGACCCAGGGCTTCCCCTTCCACTGGTGCTCTTACTAGGATATTCATTGCTACCTATGGGGTCAGAGTCCAGGGTCAGTCCATGTATAGTCTTTAGGTAGTGGCTTAGTCCCTGGAAGCTCTGATTGCTTGGCATTGTTGTACTTTTGGGGTCTCGAGCCCCTTCAAGCTCTTCCAGTTCTTTCTCTGATTCCTTCAATAGGGGACCTATTCTCAGTTCAGTGGTTTGCTGCTGGCATTCGCCTCTGTATTTGCTGTATTCTGGCTGTGTCTCTCAGGAGAGATCTACATCCGGCTCCTGTCGGTCTGCACTTCTTTGCTTCATCCATCTTGTCTAATTGGGTGGCTGTATATGTATGGGCCACATGTGGGGCAGGCTCTGAATGGGTGTTCCTTCAGTCTCTGTTTTAATCTTTGCCTCTCCCTTCCCTGCCAAGGGTATTCTTTTTCCTCATTTAAAGAAGGAGTGAAGCATTCAGATTTTGATCATCCGTCTTGAGTTTCGTTTGTTCTAGGGATCTAGGGTAATTCAAGCATTTGGGCTAATAGCCACTTATCAATGAGTGCATACCATGTATGTCTTTCTGTGATTGGGTTAGCTCACTCAGGATGATATTTTCCAGTTCCAACCATTTGCCTACGAATTTCATAAACTCGTTGTTTTTGATAGCTGAGTAATATTCCATTGTGTAGATGTACCACATTTTCTGTATCCATTCCTCTGTTGAAGGGCATCTGGGTTCTTTCCAGCTTCTGGCTATTATAAATAAGGCTGCTATGAACATAGTGGAGCACGTGTCTCTTTTATATGTTGAGGCATCTTTTGGGTATATGCTCAAGAGAGGTATAGCTGGATCCTCAGGCAGTTCAATGTCCAATTTTCTGAGGAACCTCCAGACTGATTTCCAGAATGGTTTTACCAGTCTGCAATCCCACCAACAATGGAGAAACCTATATTCAACAAAAATTGAAAATCTTCAGGAAATGGACAATTTCCTAGACAGATACCAGGTATCGAAGTTAAATCAGGAACAGATAAACCAGTTAAACAACCCCATAACTCCTAAGGAAATAGAAGCAGTCATTAAAGGTCTCCCAACCAAAAAGAGCCCAGGTCCAGACGGGTTTAGTGCAGAATTCTATCAAACCTTCATAGAAGACCTCATACCAATATTATCCAAACTATTCCACAAAATTGAAACAGATGGAGCCCTACCGAATTCCTTCTACGAAGCCACAATTACTCTTATACCTAAACCACACAAAGACACAACAAAGAAAGAGAACTTCAGACCAATTTCCCTTATGAATATCGACGCAAAAATACTCAATAAAATTCTGGCAAACCGAATTCAAGAGCACATCAAAACAATCATCCACCATGATCAAGTAGGCTTCATCCCAGGCATGCAGGGATGGTTTAATATACGGAAAACCATCAACGTGATCCATTATATAAACAAACTGAAAGAACAGAACCACATGATCATTTCATTAGATGCTGAGAAAGCATTTGACAAAATTCAACACCCCTTCATGATAAAAGTCCTGGAAAGAATAGGAATTCAAGGCCCATACCTAAACATAGTAAAAGCCATATACAGCAAACCAGTTGCTAACATTAAACTAAATGGAGAGAAACTTGAAGCAATCCCACTAAAATCAGGGACTAGACAAGGCTGCCCACTCTCTCCCTACTTATTCAATATAGTTCTTGAAGTTCTAGCCAGAGCAATCAGACAACAAAAGGAGATCAAGGGGATACAGATCGGAAAAGAAGAGGTCAAAATATCACTATTTGCAGATGACATGATAGTATATTTAAGTGATCCCAAAAGTTCCACCAGAGAACTACTAAAGCTGATAAACAACTTCAGCAAAGTGGCTTGGTATAAAATTAACTCAAATAAATCAGTTGCCTTCCTCTATACAAAAGAGAAACAAGCCGAGAAAGAAATTAGGGAAACGACACCCTTCATAATAGACCCAAATAATATAAAGTACCTCAGTGTGACTTTAACCAAGCAAGTAAAAGATCTGTACAATAAGAACTTCAAGACACTGAGGAAAGAAATTGAAGAAGACCTCAGAAGATGGAAAGATCTCCCATGCTCATGGATTGGCAGGATTAATATAGTAAAAATGGCCATTTTACCAAAAGCAATCTACAGATTCAATGCAATCCCCATCAAAATACCAATCCAATTCTTCAAAGAGTTAAACAGAACAATTTGCAAATTCATCTGGAATAACAAAAAACCCAGGATAGCTAAAGCTATCCTCAACAATAAAAGGACTTCAGGGGGAATCACTATCCCTGCACTCAAGCAGTATTACACAGCAATAGTGATAAAAACTGCATGGTATTGGTACAGAGACAGACAGATAGACCAATGGAATAGAATTGAAGACCCAGAAATGAACCCACACACCTATGGTCACTTGATTTTTGACAAAGGAGCCAAAACCATCCAATGGAAAAAAGATAGCATTTTCAGCAAATGGTGCTGGTTCAACTGGAGGGCAACATGTAGAAGAATGCAGATCGATCCATGCTTATCACCCTGTACAAAGCTTAAGTCCAAGTGGATCAAGGACCTCCACATCAAACCAGACACACTCAAACTAATAGAAGAAAAACTAGGGAAGCATCTGGAACACATGGGCACTGGAAAAAATTTCCTGAACAAAACACCAATGGCTTATGCTCTAAGATCAAGAATCGACAAATGGGATCTCATAAAACTGCAAAGCTTCTGTAAGGCAAAGGACACTGTGGTTAGGACAAAACGGCAACCAACAGATTGGGAAAAGATCTTTACCAATCCTACAACAGATAGAGGCCTTATATCCAAAATATACAAAGAACTCAAGAAGTTAGACCGCAGGGAGACAAATAACCCTATTAAAAAATGGGGTTCAGAGCTAAACAAAGAATTCACAGCTGAGGAATGCCGAATGGCTGAGAAACACCTAAAGAAATGTTCAACATCTTTAGTCATAAGGGAAATGCAAATCAAAACAACCCTGAGATTTCACCTCACACCAGTGAGAATGGCTAAGATCAAAAACTCAGGTGACAGCAGATGCTGGCGAGGATGTGGAGAAAGAGGAACATTCCTGCGTTTCTTTAAGGAAGTTCTTTATGTCTTAACATCCTCCATCATTATCAAAAAATGTGATCTTAAATCTAAATCTTGCTTTTCTAGTGTGTTTGGATATCCAGTATTTGCTTTGGTGGGAGAACTGGGCCTGATGATGCCAAGTAGTCTTGTTCTCTGTTGCTTAGGTTCCTGTACTTGCCTCTAGTCATTGGATTGTCTCTTTTCTTTGCTTGTCTTGCTGTTTCTGAGAGTGACTTGGCCCTGCTATAGGCCTCTGTGTCAGCACTCCTGTAGAACTGTTTTCCTGGTTTTTTTTTCAGCCTTTCCTGAGAACAGATGCTCCTATTTCAGGTGTGGAGGCGCTCCTGGAGACTGTATTTCAGCTCTATGCTTGGGCAGGAATCAAATGGTCCTGCCCCTGATTGCTCCTAGGTCCTTGCACCCAGCGGGCACAGTTGACACCAGGTGATTCCCTCTGGACTGGGCAGAGGGTAGTCTCCTCTGACTTCTCAGGAATGTCCACACTCTGAGGGTCCAGCCCTCTCCCCCACGGGATTTGGGTACAGGGAGCTGTTTGTCCAGTTCAGTTCAGCCCTGGGCACAGACCAGAACTGTGGGTAGCAGTGGCTGTCTGTTCCTATATCCATGTGTCCAGAGGCACTGTGCAGTTTCCCCCTTGGACTGGGGATATGAGCAGAGGTGTGCAGAGGTGGCAGTCTGTCCTGTGGTCTCAGGATGTCTATACTCCTGGGTGTTCAGCTCTTTTCCCCATGGTAATTGTGTGCAGGGAACTGTGGGCTTGTGTCAGCTCACTTCTGGGCCAGTCTTCTTTTAATAAGCATAGCTTCTTTTCGAGCTGTCTGGTCAACAGTTTTCTCCTTGCTTGCTGTGGCTCACCACTTTTATTCTTGGAAAACTGGAGAACTAGGGAACGAAGGACAGAGGGAGGGAGGGACAGAGGGAGGGAGGGAGGGAGGGAGGGAGGGAGGGAGGGAGGGAGGGAGGGAGGCAAGGAGGGAAGGAGGGGTGTTTCTGTGCACACTTCTTAGTGTCTGTGCTCAACTAGTATCAAAATACACTGATCAAATGAAAACATTTTATCCGGCATGCGTCATGATTTGTCTCTGGGACTCTGGTGGGCTTGGGAGTAGATTGTTCATTTCTTTGTTTATTGAAAATAGATTCTTCTCTCATACACTACACCTCCAACCACAGTTTCCGCTCCCTCCATTCTTTATCATTGTGAGTGAGAAAGACATTCTTGGAGTGTCAATTGTGCCATTTCAGTTTTTTGATCCTTTTGTCCTTGTACAAATCCTTTAAGGTCATTCTTCTTGTTCCTTACACCAATCACATTAGACACTCAGGGGTGCTTTGTCTCAATATCTGTTTTAGTGAGCTTTCCTAAGTCATAAGCTTCTAGTCAGTCTGTCTGAATTTATTACCAGCTTCCAAATCATCTGTAATTCAGTACTGTATTTTATTTTGTTTCTGTAGACATTTGATGATTAATGCAATAGACACAAATTGTCCAAATCCTATCTTTGCTTAAACCACATTTTTCTCTCACAGTTTTCATTTATGTCTTCCCTTTACTTACCCTGATCCTGAATATCTCCTTTCCTACCTCTCTTGTCTTTTTTTTTTTTTTTGTCATCTATACAATTAACTGCTCTGCCTGTGGTTTCCTCTTTATCATGGCCATTGCTGCTTGCATACTTTGGCTTTCGTGCTCTGAGACTTGTCAGATTCATACCACATAGAAGCAGCCTATTAATCCTCCCAAGGCACAGTTAATACCAGGAGAGGCTGAGCCTGTTAACAGCTTGTCCTAGTTAATAATACAGTGTCCCTAACAGATGTCCCCTGACTTTTGATTAAGAGGTAATGTTATGTAATTGTTATGAGCCTGGCAGTGGGTCCACACTGCTTAGTGTCCATATTTAAATTCTTTTGCACTTTTGACACCCAAGTAACTGTAGGAAAGTTATTTCAATTTTTTACCCCTAATTTCATAAAATGTAAGTAAAAGATGGCCACATACCTCATTTGGGGTTGCAGTGTATATATTTTATCATCACCTGAAAGATATATGTCTACCAAATGTATCATATTTGAATTCTGTATGGCCAAACTAAAGGTGATGTTAAGTATTTCTGTCACTTTTCTGTTAGTATGAAGAAATACCTTGGCAAAAGCAACATAAAAAAGGGCTTGTTTTGTTTCACAGTTCATGGTATAGAAATCAAGGCAATGAGAAATTGAAAAAGCAGTTGTTCACCTTGTTCCCAGTCATGATTAAAAAAGAAACCATGAATGCCTATGATCATCTCACTTATAGAGTTCAGGATTTTAGCCTAGGGAATGATGCCACCAACGATAAGCAGATGTTTCCATCTCCTTTAAACTAATAAGGTAACTCAAAACAGTAGTGCCCAGAGTCCCATCTCCCAGATATTCCTAGGTCTCATTAAATTGACAGTTAACCATAACAGAATCATACAGTGTGTTACATCAGGACAGAAGCTGTTCTGGTTGGTTTTATTCAACTTGATACAAGCTGGAGAAATACAGCTGAGAGGAAGAAACTTTGTTGAGAACATGACTGTATCAGATAGCCATAGGCAAGTCTGTGGGGGCATCTTACTGATTAATGATTGATATTGGACCACTGTCCTGGGGAAGGACCGGAAGAAGCTCAGTTCACAGCTATTAAATGCCAATGTCTCTTTCTAGTAAGAGACCTGTCTCTATGTTAGAAAAAATTATGGATAAAGGATGAGATTCTCTGATGAAGAGCCTGAATCCTCATTTATTCAACAGGCACCTAAATCCCCCAGCAGACACAATACTTTTTAATATTAAGGTAAGAGATCATAAAAGTTGCAAGGGTGGAGGAGGGATGGAGAAACTAGTCCACTGCTATAAGACAAGTCATATTTGCATCTTTTTGTAACAACAGCAAATGTTATAAACTGGGAGAACACGAGTATTAACACTAATGAAGCCTAGTGTTTTCATTTAACGTCTATATACCAAGTCAAATCAACATTTGTATGTAGGTTAAAACCAATACTTCTGGGTGCATATGGATTTAAGAAGTCCAACATCCATGCAAGTTAAGCACAACAGGATTATTTTAAGATTTACTTCAATAAGAGAGATTATCAATTCAAATTTAAAAAGAGGGAAAGTTGGGAATAAAATAAGCATTGTAAGAAAATTAGCTACTAAAACAATAATTGAGGCTAAATTACTATTAATGTCAAAATAGCACTAAACAATGAGAAAAAATAAGTCTGTTTATTAAGTTGATGATTTTACCCTGGGAATTACCAAACTGATGGGTGTCACATCTAGTAGACCTGATTGTGTGTGTGTGTGTATATACTTGTCGATAAATTTTTAACTATAAAATATGTATATGAATAGTTAATCTTATTGCTTTAAATATGAATATGTAAGTACATCTAAATAATTTATTGAATTGGTTTAAGTCACACAGAATGTCTACCCTTTAATCCCATGCAGATTTAAAGAAGAAAATAGATTTTTATATTCATCAAAGCAGACCATGAGTTTCTAAATTTGAAAAGGTCACATGTGGTAATTCAGCTTTTGCTACCAAAGAGACCAGAGACATTTTTAAATAAGAATAAGACATCCTCTTACATTGAATCCAACTTGCCAAATCTCTGATCTTTTCCTTCTGTTTGTATGTGGCAAAAACTCAGTTTCAGTTCAGATAGAGTATGCTTGTTTTGTGTTAACTATGCAGTTGCTGTGGATGGACTGTCCTTGACAATTGCTGGTATTTCCTGATGCTTTCTACTTCTTTCCTGAAATATTTCAGTCTTGAAGTACAAAGACATGGATCCCCCTTTCCTTCTTCCTTCCTACAGAAGGGGACAGGGGAAATGTCAGAATGCTGAGAGGATCAGTTTAAATGCTGCCTGGGTTCAGTCTCCTCATGTGTAAAATGAAGCCTCCAGACCATTGTGAGTAAGTTCCTTCCTGACCCGTGGGTTTACATTTTCCTAAAATTATTTTCAATTTCTTATGAACTTTCAAGGAAAGAAGATATGACTGCCTTCCTTTTTCATACTTTTAGCTGTGAAACAAATTCTGCCTTGGATGGCTCCTTTTTCCCCTTACACTTTCATTCTTCCCATCTGTAGACATTCACTGTAACCCAGCAGTTACAATGTTCATCTGTTATATCATATTGTGGTTTTTGTTATTTTATTTGTTTTGTTTTTTTTTTTTCATGACAGTGTTTCTCTGTGTAGCCCTGTGTGTCACGGAACTCGCTCTATAGACCAGGTTGGCTTCAAACTCACAAACACCCACCACCTCTGCCTCCTGAGATGTGCCACCACCTGGTATGGTTAGTATTTCGGTTGTAAATATTCAGCTTTGCTTATACTCATAGCAAAACACAAGATAGAATACTGGACAGAAATGTACCCAGACACAGAAAACACAAGCATACCCACTTCCTCTCTCCATTCTCTTGAGTGTGTTGACTTACAAATAGCATGCTTATAACAAAGGCATCTCACTGAGACCCTCAGCAACTGGCAGCTGCCATCATTTTCTGATCTTTTATCATTTGCACTAAATGCTAATGAAGAGGTTGATTAAATGAAATTCTGAAATAATAATTACTAAAACAGGCTCCACAATCACAACTAAATAAAAGATGGATTTGAGTGACACAAAATGCTTCCAGGGCCTAGAATCCTCCACTATGAACCTCTGTGAATTCTCCATTATGTCCTTGGCTCCTGAACCCTGGAGAGAGATCACTTCCTTGTGTTCACCCCAGTGCTGCTGATGTAGTTGATAAAATAATGGATATGGAAAGGAGAAGGCTGTAAAAAATAATTTGCTTATGTGGGATCTTATGGAATGAGGGCCAATTTAAAAAGAAAATAGAGCAGAAGAGAGATACTTTTTCCCACTTCCTAATAATGGGGAATTGAGCAAGACCATGTGATTCCTGGAACAGAACCATCTGTTTGTAGGACAGTTGTCTAGGGAGTATTGTTTGCATAAAAAGATACTGAAGGACAATTCACTGACACAATATTGCACAGTGGTTAAGTTACCACTCCTTAGTGACTTGGCAAAATAAAGTTTACAGGGAGAAATGGTTTGTGGATTTGCCTATCTGCCATTCTGGATTGTGAACCTCATGAGTGGATGATCTGTAAAAGGCTTTTAGCCTAAGGCTTAGGGCTCTGGTCCAAAGCCCACCATGAAAGGTTCTTCTCAAAGGCTGTTTATATGGCCAAGATATAGGGGAAATAGTACACTGTGTTTAGTGATACCCTCTTCTAGAGGATAGACAAGGTTTTTACTGGTAAATACTTCCTCTTGCCACTACCTCCTTAAAATGTCATTTTTACCAACTGAGATTACAGCCCGTGGCAGGATACATACCAGCATTATCACAACATATAAAAGCTGATCAATGCAATCAGAAAAAAGGTGAGGAGTTTTGAATCACTCTGCGATCATAGCTGAGGGCATTTCCTTTCCCTTTCTCATTAAGTAGCGAGAGTTATAAAATCACTGAGCTTTTTATGCTACAGGGAAAGAGCAAGAAATAAATAGATTGGCAGGAAAGATTGGTTGGAATTGCTATTTTTTTTCGTGCCCAAAGGAAAACCTAGTTTCAAGTATTAACTGTAAAATATATTGCCATTGATCATTTTTAAGATATGATATGATACACTTGCAATTTTGCACAGTCATTTTACTAGTCTTAAAGCATCAGATATGCTCTTTTTAAACTTGGATTTTATTTTCTATGAAATTGTTTTCAGTGTTGATGAAAGCAAGTCTCCAGACAATGAAACTTAATAATTGTACCTGTTTTATATAATTCCTTTCATTAGATTGAGCTCACTTTATATACATTGAACATAAAACTCAAAGATGTTGTTGTGCAAGTAACTTGTAGTGAGGTGAATGCAGCTCTTCTGAGATATTATTGCTGAACCAAGCTAGTAGGCGTTGGACTGAGTTTTTTCACTAGCATGTGTCCACTGCACAAAGTGCTGTGAATTCATTGTGAATCTTTGTATCTGCATGAGATGTCCTTTCTCCTGTTCTGCCCCTCTACCATCCTTTCTTCATGAGAGACTCAAACATATCATTTCCCTTCTGTGACTACTCCTTTCTGGCCCTGTGGGATGACCCTTCCCCACTCTGCAGGTCTCTTTGTCCCACTTTTGAGGGTATTCCTTTCCCACTCAGTAGGGCCATCCTCTCCAACACTGTTGGGTGTGGCTTCCATCTCTTAGGGTCAACCCTTTTATTCTTTTAACTGACTTGAATTTGGTATGTTAGTGCTTAATTGTATGTAAGTCTTTCAGTGAACTCTGCAGAAAAGCAGTAAAATATCAACTGTGGGAAAAATAAAAATGTAAAAAAAAACGGGGGAGGGGGACATAGTTTTAGTATGTTCAGGAATGGATGTCATTCATGACTCTGACTTTTCCCATGCAACTGTTGTTGGAATTTATATCAATTCCCATGAGCCCAGTAGCCGAGGGTGATGACAGGGTAGGGTTTACATCAACAAGAGTCATTTTCGTTTATACTGGGTGTAATTACTAAGAAATATGTCTTTCAAAATACTTCCTTCTGTGCCCATTTCCTTTACACAGGGCAGATCTCAGACCTTGGATGGAGGGTTTCTGTAGTGGCAGGGGAAGGGTGGCAGGGGTTGATAAGGTTTGATTTGGGCAGGTTTCTCCTTGGCTAAGACAAAGCAGGGCAATTTAAGGATGATAGCCACTCAAGCTGCAGCATTTCAAGAGAGTGAAGTGAGTGGAAAATGGAATCGTGTTTGCTCTTTTTCTGGCAGCAGAATTCAGTAGATATCAGACAGTTTATTAGAACCCTTTTCTCTGCACTGGGATGGAGTCAAAAACAAAACCTTCCTTAAATAATGTTCCGAAAGCAAAGCAATTTTTCACATTTACGAGCATATAATACTACAGAGTCTACTTCTCACTATCACAAGAAACCTAAAACTTCAAAGTTCTTGCCATCATTCATGATGAACAAGTCTTGGGCATTTAGAGTAAGCCATCTCAGGGGCAGAAAAGTGTTTCTGTTTCTGGACTTCACGGGAGGTGGGGGGGGACCCATTGAGAATGGTCGAGAATGGAATTTGAGGTTCTAATCTGGATTTCATGGAGGGCTGTGTTAGAGTTCCATGCTTGAGACAGACCAAGAGAGGAGTAGTGTTTACAAGCCTGGCATTGAGAGACTGAGGAGAAAAGAGAGGTCAGAAAAGGGTACTGAGAAGAGACTGCCATGCAGTAAGGAGACACAGCCCACAAGGATGGTGCTTAGACACCCCTGTGAGATTGTCACAGGGAGGAAAGGAAGTAGGATTAAGTTAGAAGGATCATTGAACTCTACGAGTTCAAGGGCAGCCTAGGACACAAATGCAGACCCCCACCTAACATTTGTTATTAGTTAAATATGGGAGAAAATTATATATATATATATATATATATCATTGAATGAGTCACACAAGAAGGAAATAGACGTTGTGGGAGAGTGAGAGAAAGCCATGGGCTTGAGCAGCAAAGAAGTAAGGGGTCTCCTTGCACTTGGCAAGGAGGGGAACCCAAGAGAGAACAGAGAGCCTGATCTTCCAGGTGGCATGTACGTGTGTTGGGAGGTGTGTTGGTACTGGCTGCTGGAGATGGGGTCCTTCTCTTCCTTTGTTTTTAATCTTGTGTTTCCTGCTTTCTTGTGTATAAGATGTTGTTGCAGTAATTTCCAACCCCAGTAAGCCTGTATAAAACACACACACAATCTAGCTATCACAGTTATAAGCTATGTGCCAAGATTGGGCAGATCTAACACTATGCAAACTTATTCCTCAGCTATGAGACCCCTTGCTACTTGTGGTTTCTCCTGGCCAGATGGTTCTGCTTCATCATGGCTTTCCCTTCCTCTTCTCTCATCCTCTTTCCTGCCTTCTCATTCTCCTCCCTCACTCTCCCAAATATCTCATCCCACCTTTCCCCTCCTCTGCCCAATCACAGGCTCTAGCCTTTATTGACCAGTTACATTGGGGAGAATGTTCACATGACATCACCGAATATGTGATCGACTGCCTGTCGGGGCAACCCCTCTCAAGGAAGCAGAATTAACATCAGAATTCAGCATCAGGGCAACCCACAAGATGTGATTTCCTTATTCTCTTCTATTTACTCTTCTTTTTATGTCTTCATAACATTTCTTCCCTATACAAACACAGAGGGCTCTGAAATATGTCAGATTGATATACAATGCGGGCACTTGAATGAATATCCTGGCTCACCCCAGTAAGTATGTAGATACTGTCTTGAAATGATGGAAATATTTAAGGTGGAAATTCAAATAGATATCCTTTGCTTAGAGAGAGATAATTTCTGAACATGACTTCTGTATTCAGAAAGTGTTTCTAGCTTAGTCATAAGTATTTTAATCAGATTTTCAATGATTCTAGATCTTCATTAGGTATTGGAAGCCAGGACATCTAATGACATATATCTGAGTATGGGAATTAATATCTGCTTTCCCATAATGCCCTTTGACTCTTGTCCCAGCAAGATTTCTGGGTTGGTGTCTTAGGGACAGGACCACTTCTTTTTTTTCAGTTTTTTTTTTTATTTATTTAATACGTAATAATAATTCTTTGATTTCCGAGCAAACATCCCCCTCCCCCCTCCACTTCCTTATGGGTGTTCCCCTCCCAAACCTCCCCCCATTGCCGAACTCCCCCAAACAGTCTAGTTCACTGGGGGTTCACTTCGAAGGACCCAGGGCTTCCCCTTCCACTGGTGCTCTTACTAGGATATTCATTGCTACCTATGAGGTCAGAGTCCAGGGTCAGTCCATGTATAGTCTTTAGGTAGTGGCTTAGTCCCTGGAAGCTCTGGTTGCTTGGCATGGTTGTACATATGGGGTCTCAAGCCCCTTCAAGCTCTTCCAGTTCTTTCTCTGATTCCTTCAACGGGGGTCCTATTCTCAGTTCAGTGGTTTGCTGCTGGCATTCGCCTCTGTATTTGCTGTATTCTGGCTGTGTCTCTCAGGAGCGATCTACATCCGGCTCCTGTCAGTCTGCACTTCTTTGCTTCATCCATCTTGTCTAATTGGGTGGCTCTATATGTATGGGCCACATGTGGGGCAGGCTCTGAATGGGTGTTCCTTCAGTCTCTGTTTTAATCTTTGCCTCTCTCTTCCCTGCCAAGGGTATTCTTGTTCCCCTTTTAAAGAAGGAGTGAAGCATTCACATTTTGATCATCCGTCTTGAGTTTCATTTGTTCTAGGCATCTAGGGTAATTCAAGCATTTGGGCTAATAGCCACTTATCAATGAGTGCATACCATGTATGTCTTTCTGTGATTGGGTTAGCTCACTCAGGATGATATTTTCCAGTTCCAACCATTTGCCTACGAATTTCATAAAGTCATTGTTTTTGATAGTTGAGTAATATTCCATTGTGTAGATGTACCACATTTTCTGTATCCATTCCTCTGTTGAAGGGCATCTGGGTTCTTTCCAGATTCTGGCTATTATAAATAAGGCTGCGATGAACATAGTGGAGCACATGTCTTTTTTATATGTTGGGGCATCTTTTGGGTATATGCCCAAGAGAGGTATAGCTGGATCCTCAGGCAGTTCAATGTCCCATTTTCTGAGGAACCTCCAGACTGATTTCCAGAATGGTTGTACCAGTCTGCAATCCCACCAACAATGGAGGAGTGTTCCTCTTTCTCCAGATCCTCGCCAGCATCTGCTGTCACCTGAGTTTTTGATCTTAGCCATTCTGACTGGTGTGAGGTGAAATCTCAGTGTTGTTTTGATTTGCATTTCCCTTATGACTAAAGATGTTGAACATTTCTTTAGGTGTTTCTCAGCCATTCGGCATTCCTCAGCTGTGAATTCTTTGTTTAGCTCTGAACCCCATTTTTTAATAGGGTTATTTGTCTCCCTGCGGTCTAACTTCTTGAGTTTTTTGTATATTTTGGATATAAGGCCTCTATCTGTTGTATGATTGGTAAAGATCTTTTCCCAATCTGTTGGTTGCCGATTTGTCCTAACCACAGTGTCCTTTGCCTTACAGAAGCTTTGCAGTTTTATGAGATCCCATTTGTCGATTCTTGATCTTAGAGCATAAGCCATTGGTGTTTTGTTCAGGAAATATTTTCCAGTGCCCATGTATTCCAGATGCTTCCCTAGTTTTTCTTCTATTACTTTGAGTGTATCAGGTTTGATGTGGAGGTCCTTCATCCACTTGGACTTAAGCTTTGTACAGGGTGATAAGCATGGATCAATCTGCATTCTTCTACATGTTGACCTCCAGTTGAACCAGCACCATTTGCTGAAAATGCTATCTTTTTTCCATTGGATGGTTTTGGCTCCTTAGTCAAAAATCAAGTGAACATAGGTGTGTGGGTTCATTTCTGGGTTTTCAATTCTATTCCATTGGTCTATCTGTCTGTCTCTGTACCAATACCATGCAGTTTTTATCACTATTGCTCTGTAATACTGCTTGAGTTCAGGGATAGTGATTCCCCCTGAAGTCCTTTTATTGTTGAGGATAGCTTTAGCTATCCTGGGTTTTTTGTTATTCCAGATGAATTTGCAAATTGTTCTGTCTAACTCTTTGAAGAATTGGATTGGTATTTTGATGGGGATTGCATTGAATCTGTAGATTGCTTTTGGTAAAATGGCCATTTTTACTATATTAATCCTGCCAATCCATGAGCATGGGAGATCTTTCCATCTTCTGAGGTCTTCTTCAATTTCTTTCTTCAGTGTCTTGAAGTTCTTATTGTACAGATCTTTTACTTGCTTGGTTAAAGTCACACCGAGGTACTTTATATTATTTGGGTCTATTATGAAGGGTGTCGTTTCCCTAATTTCTTTCTCGGCTTGTTTCTCTTTTGTGTAGAGGAAGGCTACTGATTTGTTTGAGTTAATTTTATACCAAGCCACTTTGCTGAAGTTGTTTATCAGCTTTAGTAGTTCTCTGGTGGAACTTTTGGGATCACTTAAATAAGCTATCATATCATCTGCAAATAGTGATATTTTGACTTCTTCTTTTCCGATCTGTATCCCCTTGACCTCCTTTTGTTGTCTGATTTCTCTGGCTAGAACTTCAAGAACTATATTGAATAAGGAGGGAGAGAGTGGGCAGCCTTGTCTAGTCCCTGATTTTAGTGGGATTGCTTCAAGTTTCTCTCCATTTAGTTTAATGTTAGCAACTGGTTTGCTGTATATGGCTTTTACTATGTTTAGGTATGGGCCTTGAATTCCTATTCTTTCCAGGACTTTTATCATGAAGGGGTGTTGAATTTTGTCAAATGCTTTCTCAGCATCTAATGAAATGATCATGTGGTTCTGTTCTTTCAGTTTGTTTATATAATGGATCACGTTGATGGTTTTCCGTATATTAAACCATCCCTGCATGCCTGGGATGAAGCCTACTTGATCATGGTGGATGATTGTTTTGATGTGCTCTTGGATTCGGTTTACCAGAATTTTATTGAGTATTTTTGCGTCGATATTCATAAGAGAAATTGGTCTGAAGTTCTCTTTCTTTGTTGGGTCTTTATGTGGTTTAGGTATAAGAGTAATTGTGGCTTCATAGAAGGAATTCGGGAGTGATCCATCTGTTTCAATTTTGTGGAATAGTTTGGATAATATTGGTATGAGGTCTTCTATGAAGGTTTGATAGAATTCTGCACTAAACCCATCTGTCCCTGGGCTCTTTTTGGTTGGGAGACCTTTAATGACTGCTTCTATTTCCTTAGGAGTTATGGGGTTGTTTAACTGGTTTATCTGTTCCTGATTTAACTTCGGTACCTGATATTTGTCTAGGAAATTGTCCATTTCCTGTAGATTTACAAGTTTTGTTGAATATAGGCTTTTATAGTAAGATCTGAAGATTTTTTTAATTTCCTCTGAATCTGTAGTTATGTCTCCCTTTTCATTTCTGATTTTGTTAATTTGGACACACTCTCTGGGTCCTCTCGTTAGTCTGGCTAAGGGTTTATCTATCTTGTTGATTTTCTCAAAGAACCAACTTTTGGTTCTGTTGATTCTTTCTATGGTCCTTTTTGTTTCTACTTGGTTGATTTCAGCTCTGAGTTTGATTATTTCCTGCCTTCTACTCCTCCTGGGTGTATTTGCTTCTTTTTGCTCTAGAGCTTTTAGGTGTGCTGTCAAGCTGCTGACATATGCTCTTTCCTGTTTCTTTCCGCAGGCACACAGCGCTATGAGTTTTCCTCTTAGCACAGCTTTCATTGTGTCCCATAAGTTTGGGTATGTTGTACCTTCATTTTCATTAAATTCTAAAAAGTTTTTAATTTCTTTCTTTATTTCTTCCTTGACTAGGTTATCATTGAGTAGAGCATTGTTCAATTTCCACGTATATGTGGGCATTCTTCCCTTATTGTTATTGAAGGCCAGTTTTAGGCCGTGGTGGTTTGATAGCACGCATGGGATTATTTCTATCTTTCTGTACCTGTTGAGGCCCGTTTTTTGACCAACTATATGGTCAATTTTGGAGAAAGTACCATGAGGAGCTGAGAAGAAGGTATATCCTTTTGCTTTAGGATAGAATGTTCTATAAATATCTGTTATGTCCATTTGGCTCATGACTTCTCTTAGTCTGTCTACGTCTCTGTGTAATTTCTGTTTCCATGATCTGTCCATTGATGAGAGTTGGGTGTTGAAGTCTCCCACTATTATTGTGTGAGGTGCAATGTGTGTTTTGAGCTTTAGTAAGGTTTCTTTTATGTATGTAGGTGCCCTTGTATTTGGGGCATAGATATTTAGGATTGAGAGTTCATCTTGGTGGATTTTTCCTTTGATGAATATGAAGTGTCCTTCCTTATCTTTTTTGATGACTTTTAATTGAAAATTGATTTTATTTGATATTAGAATGGCTACTCCAGCTTGCTTCTTCTGACCATTTGCTTGGAAAGTTGTTTTCCAGCCTTTCACTCTGAGGTAGTGTCTGTCTTTGTCTCTGAGGTGTGTTTCCTGTAGGCAGCAGAATGCAGGGTCCTCGTTGTGTATCCAGTTTGTTAATCTATGTCTTTTTATTGGGGAGTTGAGGCCATTGATGTTGAGAGATATTAAGGAATAGTGATTATTGCTTCCTGTTATATTCATATTTGGATGTGAGGTTATGTTTGTGTGCTTTTCTTCTCTTTGTTTTGTTGCCAAGACGATTAGTTTCTTGCTTCTTCTAGGGTATAGCTTGCCTCCTTATGTTGGGCTTTACCCTTTACTATCCTTTGTAGTGCTGGATTTGTAGAAAGATATTGTGTAAATTTGGTTTTGTCATGGAATATCTTGGTTTCTCCATCTATGTTAATTGAGAGTTTTGCAGGATACAGTAACCTGGGCTGGCATTTGTGTTCTCTTAGGGTCTGTATGACATCAGTCCAGGATCTTCTGGCCTTCATAGTTTCTGGCGAAAAGTCTGGTGTGATTCTGATAGGTCTGCCTTTATATGTTACTTGACCTTTTTCCCTTACTGCTTTTAATATTCTTTCTTTATTTTGTGCGTTTGGTGTTTTGACTATTATGTGACGGGAGGTGTTTCTTTTCTGGTCCAATCTATTTGGAGTTTTGTAGGCTTCTTGTATGCCTATGGGTATCTCTTTTTTTAGGTTAGGGAAGTTTTCTTCTATGATTTTGTTGAAGATATTTACTGGTCCTTTGAGCTGGGAGTCTTCACTCTCTTCTATACCTATTATCCTTAGGTTTGATCTTCTCATTGAGTCCTGGATTTCCTGTATGTTTTGGACCAGTAGCTTTTTCCGCTTTACATTATCTTTGACAGTTGAGTCAATGATTTCTATGGAATCTTCTGCTCCTGAGATTCTCTCTTCCATCTCTTGTATTCTGTTGGTGAAGCTTGTATCTACAGCTCCTTGTCTCTTCTTTTGATTTTCTATATCCAGGGTTGTTTCCATGTGTTCTTTCTTGATTGCTTCTATTTCCATTTTTAATTCCTTCAACTGTTTGATTGTGTTTTCCTGGAATTCTTTCAAGGATTTTTGTGTCTCCTCTCTATGGGCTTCTACTTGTTTATTTATGTTTTCCTGGAATTCTTTCAGGCATTTTTGCGATTTCTCTCTGTAGGCTTCTACTTGTTCTCTAAGGGAGTTCTTCACATCTTTCTTGAAGTCCTCCAGCATCATGATCAAATATGATTTTGAAACTAGATCTTGCTTTTCTGGTGTGTTTGGATATTCCATGTTTATTTTGGTGGGAGAATTGGGCTCCGATGATGCCATGTAGTCTTGGTTTCTGTTGGTTGGGTTCCTGCGCTTGCCTCTCGCCATCAGATTATCTCTAGTGTTACTTTGTTCTGCTATTTCTGACAGTGGCTAGACTGTCCTATAAGCCTGTGTGTCAGGAGTGCTGTAGACCTGTTTTCCTGTTTTCTTTTAGCCAGTTATGAGGACAGAGTGTTCTGCTTTCGGGCGTGTAGTTTTTCCTATCTACAGGTCTTCAGCTCTTCCTGTGGGCCTGTGTCTTGAGTTCACCAGGCAGGTCACTTGCGGGGGAAAAGTTGGTCCTACCTGAGGTTCCGAGGCTCAAGTGTGCTCGTGGGGTACTGCCTAAGTCCTCTCCGCGGCGGCAGCAACCGAGAAGATCTGCGCCGCTCTTTCCAGGAGCCTCCGTGCAGCAGGGTTCCAGATGGCGTTTGGTGTTTTCCTCTGGCGTCTGGATGTGCGCAGAGTGCAGTCTCTTCTGGTTTCCCAGGCGTGTCTGCCTCTCTGTAGGTTTAGCTCTCCCTCCCACGGGATTTGGGTGCAGAGAACTGTTTATCCGGTCTGTTTCCTTCAGGTTCCGGCGGTGTCTCAGGCGCAGGGGTCCTGCCGCTCCTGGGCCCTCGACAGGACCACTTCTAAGTTAGCTAGCTGTGTGAGAGTCTTTCTTTAGTTGTGTTGTTGTTGTTGTTGTTGCTTTTCTCATTATTCATGACTTCTTGAGGGTACATATTAATCAGAGTTCTTCAGAGAAACAGACCCCAGAGACAGAAGGCTCATACAGAGCAGAGTTTCATATGACATACATAAATTGGCTCGCATGATCAGAAGGCTGAGGTGTCTTGATCTGCAGCTGAAGGAATAAGACACAACAAAGGCAGAAATCTGAAAAAGGGAGCCAGGACTCACGGAACGCTGATGAAGAGGGAGCAGGGCAATGTAAGAGCTGATAGATGAGAAGGAAGCTGTACACGCTGCTTCTCAGACATACCAAGCTTTTGCACACATCAGCTCAGGCACCAGAAAAAACCGAGCTGGCTACAATTTCAGCCCAGTTGGAGTAGGAGTCCCCAAGGCCCCTCCCTTGGTGGGGGAGTTACTCTCAGCTGATGGTTGCTTAAGCATCCTTGGGTTTGTGGATGCTGATAAGCTGCCCACATCCCACTTAATGGTCCTCTGCCTGTGTGCATGGTCAGTACTAAATGAACTCAGGGATTATTAATAACACAAAAAAAGAAGCTATAAGGTTTAGAGACAGAGTAAGGAGTCCTAGAAAGGGTTGGATGGAGGTAGTGGTGTGTGTGGATTATTATCAATATACATTGTACACATCCATGAAGTTTTCAAGTAATAGATAATATATGGTTGGGCTGGAGAGAGAACTCAGAACACTGCTCTTTCAGAAGACTCAGGTTTTATTCCCAGCACTCATGTCATGACTTACAACCATCTATAACTCCAAATCCAGTGGATTTGACACCCTCTTCTGGCTTTCATGGCCACTGCATGCAGGCATAATACATGCAGGCAAAATACCTATGAACATAAAATTTTTATAAATATTTGTTTTAAGAATAAAATATTGTTTTTAAAAGAGGTTGCCAGATGAATTCCAATCCAAGGACAGAAGACTAGTATACCAACTGTAGCTAATAGAGTGAGTGTCAGATTCATTCCTTTACCTTTGTTTCACTCTATTCCTCATAGGACGTGATGTTTACATGCAGGAGGGCATTTAACTTGACTGAGTTCATGTAGCTAAGTGCCACGTATGATTGTCATCAACCTGCAGGGCCACACACTCACACTGACATGAAGAATCCACTTGACCATCAAATCAGTTAGAAACCTTAAGCTTAAGTTACAGGTTAGGAAATGTGGAAGAACAAAGCCAACCATCTCCCACGTGGGTGCCTGAGGCCAGTGTTTGAGTACAACCCATCTTCATGGGCTCTGCAATTGAACTATCCCCAAACAGAACCAGTGTCCTGTGAAAAGAATGCTTATAGGAGTAACGCAGCTCTTACAAGCAGCTCTTGGCACAGAGAGATCTTCATAAATGTACCTAGCCCCTGCTGTATAACTCTTTTAAGTGTTTGGTATGGGTATGGACAGTATGCTGACTCTAAATATTTTTCAGAATATACTAAAAAGATTAATCATTAGATCCTAAGTAGTAAGCATAATGGGAAAATTGATTGGGAAATGCAAATTCAGTCATTGGTTGATGACACTGGCCTGAAGGTCTGAATGGTATCTTTAAGATCATTCAGTCTCTTATGTCACACAATCCCACTTTCTTTCTGTCTGAGCAGATAGATGTCATTCCCACCAAGGTCAAGTGTGGACTTCCATATTGCAATATGGTCACTTTGTAGCTATAACAAGGTTGGCAAAGGATGAGATGGTATTATTGTGACTGAAGAACAGCAGATTCCTGGTCAAGTACAGTCAGGAGAAAGAAAATGACTGGAGTTTATATTTTACAATCCACAGTGACCAGGCTTTCAGATATTGAAAATAGAGAAGTACTTTGCTAAATGGAGGAGAATAGAAAGTGACACAGAAGTGTCAGTGGAGGCAGGTGATCGACAGTGAACCTAACTGTGCTTTTGCCTTTACTTTATGATCACTTGGCGGTGGTATATAGACTCTAGAAAAACTGAGGGAGAGCCAGAGAGATGTCTCATCAGGGAAGAGTTCTTACTGCCCAATCCTGAGGACCAAAGTTCAAGTTCTAGCATACATAAAAAAATGTCTGTAATTCTAGCCCTGAGTGATTCCACACTGGCCTCCATGCATTCATGGGTTCCTATAACTGTACACCTCCCCCCTCTCCCTCCCTCCCATTTCTCCCTCCCTCCTTCCCTTTCTCTGTCTCATAGACTTACAAATATAAATGAATAAATTTTTATATAAAGAAAACAATGGACACTTTGTGCAGGAGAGCACACCCAGAGCAGTAAGTACTGAAGGAAAATGGACAGTGTCTTGTATCACAGGACTATCACAGTGGCTCCCTATCTCTGTCCAGTGCTGTTCCGGCCTCCTCCAAATCTCATGGGTGCTTGTTGTCCATGTCCACATGACTTCCCATCACACACACACACACACACACACACACACAGTGCTCCTTTTTCATTTTCGACCTGTAAACAAGGTGATTAACAGGTTAGCCAATGTTCTTCAGTCAGCTCACAAACAATCCCCATCCAATGACTTTCTGTAGATTTATTGGCACACGACAGTTAGATAGTGACCATGAACAGCCAGATATCCACAATCCAGGCATTTTTTTCTCTCTCTCAGCTGAACATCAGATGCAAAATTCTGAGCCATTAATCTGCCTTTTGTACCATGATACCCATGCAAAGACAGCCATGACTCTGTTATAGCAACCACACAATTGCCAGAGTCACCAGGACAAACCACATATTGGAAAACCATGCCCAAGTTACACATAGCCTCTGACCTCTGGCATCTATGTACAGTGACACTCTTCTTCCTCAGATTTTCTGTAGTGAAACTAGAACCCTCTCCCATGCTTCCATATGAGGGTTAGGTTCCCAGGGTAAGATTTCAAGGCCAGCCAGTGAAAGGTTTTGTTCTACAAGTTCTTTTTTTGGTTTTGGTTTTGGTTTTTTGGTTTTGTTGGTTTTTTGTTTTGTTTTGTTTTTGTTTTTTGTTTTTTTTTTTTTTTGGCTTTTTTTCCAAGTAGGCAACATATCTTCTTTGAAAACACAAAGCTAAGGAAACAGAAGTGTAACCAATCAGAATAAGACAGTAGGAACATAATCCATGGGATGCAGGCGGGAAGATAATTCATGGAATTGTTTCATATAAACATGGAGTCTGATCCATGTGGTTCAAATCCACAGGCTGAGTATAGGCTGGAGCCAATGTGACAGCTCAACCTCATAGACCATGGATTCTCTTCTCTCCTTGCTTTGGGAAGCTCAGCATTTATCTACAGAGACCTTGAGCACTGTGATGGGAAACCTGCCTTACCCAAGTTAAATGCTGACTAATCTGAAACAGACTTCACAGAAAGACTCAGAAGAATATCTCATCATATATTGGCTCCTAGAGCCCAGTCAAGCATTGGTACTCAAGTGCTTCAACCTGAAACACTAAAGAGGGCCAGGGTTGTGACTCAATGGCAAGCCATTTGCCAAGCCTGTATAAGGCTTCAGTTTTGCTCTTAGAACTGTAGTAAAAAGCCTCGACACTAATGTGCATGCCATTCTGAGTCTCTGAAAAGCTGTGAAACTCATCATGCTTGCACTCACATTCACACTGAGGTGAAAGAGATGCCCTTGGCTATGGTCTCACTGCACTCCATATTCAGCACAGGTAGCTTTGTTACTCTGCCATTGTTCAAACTATTCAATCCAGTTCTGCTTTAATAATGTGTAGTTTAAATCATTACACAAAGCCTTCCAGTGCAATGAGTGAGGGGGATGCACATGTATATGGTGGTGAGAGGGGGTGAATACATGTATATGATTGAGGGATGCATACATGTATATGGTGGTGGGAGGAGGAGGACACCCACATGTATACAGAGGTGGGGAGATACACACATGTTTATGGTGATGGGAGGGGTGCACACATGCATATGGTTGGGGAGTGCACACATGAATATGGTGGTGGGAGGAGGGGGATGCAGATATGTATATGGTGGTGGGAGGGGGTGCACACATGTATAGGGTTCAGGAGTATACACATGTATATGGTAGTGGCAGAAGGAGGAAGATGCACACATGTATATGGTTGGGGAGTGCACACATGTATATGGTGACGGGTGGGAGATAGCCACATGTATACTCTACTTAAGAACATTGCAATACCCAGACTACTGCTCTCTTTTGGCTGCTTCACTGTTTTTTTGTTTTGTTTTGCCAGCAGTGGAATGAGAATGAAAACAGCATGGTAAAACTGATACCAAAATCATTGTCTGTCTTTCTGTAACCATGCGGAAACCCAAAGGTCTGTGGTTTTTGAGTTATTCTTAACAGTTAATCCCCAAATGTCCACAGCTTATTACAAGACATGGGACCAGGACATTGAGTCCCTGAGGACCAACAATCCTCTGATGTGAGCAAGCTCTACAGCAGTGGCGCAGATTACAGGAAAGAGTTTCATCAATCTCAGGCAGCTTGCATAAATAAAACTTCCCAAGAGAGGTTGGAGGTCAGTTTCCAAATTGCTGCTGTGGACCAGCGACAGCAGCAAGTGAGACACACAGAGAGCCATGACTTATACACTTTCAGATATCCAAACTACTGGGGGTGATTTGTTGGCTGTGACATGAGGGCCAGGTAAATACAGTCATCACGAATGGGACAACTAATGTGAGTGAGAACATCTAACTTTCACGTCTCTGTAGCCAACAGTTCCTTGTTCTTGTACTCCCAAATCCGGGTTAAATAGCAGTGAGAATACAAATCCAAGTTGTGTAGATTTGTAAGAGGAACACAATCATTAGGCCTTCATTGCTACCCACACAGCCCACCTTTCTACACCCCAGAACAGAACTCTCACCTCTGCTCTGTCACCTCTCTTTCTTGCTAACATGTTCCCATCTACCTGATGACACTTAGCCTCAACTGTAGTCACCTAATGAAGTCACTCTTATGAGAATAGCAGAGAGCAGCCTTGATGAATCAGCAGCATGCACCACACCACACACTCATGACAGTGGTAGTGAGGACCCCCCCACCCCCGCCATGATGACTTTCAACAGCCGTGTCAACAATCTCACATGCATGTTGCCCACATACTGTGTGGAACAAGAGTTACCTCTTAAATAGCTCCCTCATTGCCCTGGATGACAAATAGAAGGACATAAATAAAAGTGAGACAAAGGGGATTAGATGCTATGTCCACTACTGTGGAAATCCTGGAGTAGGTGTGCCCCAAGTGGTTAAAGCCTGTTTGTCCAAGTCCATGATAGAGCCAGACAGACACAGGCACTCTCGCTGCAGACTCTCCCTAGAAGACTAGGGCAAAGAAAAGCAAGTAAGAATCTGCTGATAGATAGGAAAGGGAAGAAGGGAGGTTGTACTGAGCAATAGATTCCAGAAGATTCCTGGAAGGGAGTGTAGCAAAGGCACAGATGAGGCAGGGTTGTTAACTACTGATTATTCCTTCAGTGTATGAGTTAGTCAAGCTGACAGGCTTCTCCAGAGAAACAGAACAGACAGCATACATGTATATGCAAGGGCAGGTATTTATCTGATCGAACTGACACATCTAATTGCAAAAGCCAGCAAATCTAAAATCTCAGAGGCTGGTTGGAGATTTGGGCAAGAACCATGGCTCTGAATCAGACCAAAAACTCAGACACATTTCTACCTTAGAGATTGGAGGTTGAATTCGTTCTTCAGGGAACTAAGTATTTGCTCCAAAGTCCTTCAGTGAGTACATTTGGGCTACCAACATAATAATTTCAAGATCTATCACAGGCAGGAAAAAATACATTCACAGTAACAACTAGTATTTGCCCAAACTGGGCAGGGTAGCCTAGCCACAGTGATGGCTCATGTCAACCACAGCAGGAACAGAAGAGGGTAGAAGATGCCTTCCACCTCTTCTTGGAGACACCTCTCTATCAACACCATAAACATGAGTGATTCACACTGCATGCATTGGGTTTCTTGGGGTTCATAGGATTTCTTTGCCTTGAATATTAAGGGTACTTGTATGCTTGTCTTGGGAGTCAATGTGATTGATTTGATCCAAGAGACAAAGCTTTGTGACAGGGCACATAAAACTTTCACTTGCAATCCACTTTGGGATAAAGGTTGTCAGTCTTTCATTCACGTAACTGTTTATCTACAGAACATACACATGATGTTCTAGATATAGTTGTCCCTTGGTGTGCATGAAGAACTTGAATGTGGTGGATACCAAATCCTATCATATAAATTGATAGTCTTCACCCAGAAAATCAACTACTTTTTCATGCACACTTTAATACACATTATGTAATGTAGATTCCATTTGAAAAGTTGCTGCACTGCATTATTTAGGAAATAATAGCACAAAAGTCTGTACACCTTTAGTATATACACATTGTTTTCTAAACACATATTTCACCTAAAATTAGTTCAGCCTGTGAGTGTGGGACTTACAGAGGTGCCGACTGTACATTATAAACTACAACTTAGAACCAAGTCTGGGCAAAGATGGAAATCCTTCTAAATTAGTAACTTTTTGTTACATTCATTGGACAATAATGCATACCATGGTGCATGAATGGGGGTTCAGAAGACAACCTGCAGAGTTAATCCTCTCCTCTCACTGTGCGACTGACTACCAAGGATGAAATTCAGGTTATGAGACTCCTGCAGCCATCTGTCAGCTCCTAGATGACTTATGTTTTAATAGTGCAAATATGCCTTTTCTTTGAGTGTTCGTCAAGAGCACCATGATGAAATAAACATCATTAGTGAACATACATCTTTAGTGGTAAAGGAAAACAGGCAGTAAGGACCATGATTCAGAACAGGTGACAGTTAACAACAGGAGTGGCTCCTTCCATGCCAGTAATTATGTTAAATATAAGTGGATTAAACTCCCCATCTCAAACATTTAAGAAATTATTGGTTAAGTGACAAGAGAGTTCTCTAATGTAGTCTATTTTAATTCCACCATTTAGATACTTGGTTTTCATGAACAAGTGATCCACTTCTTTAAAAAGAAGTTGAAACAGATATAGAGACCCAGAGCCAAACATTAGAGGGAGCTCAGGGAGTCTGTGGAAGAGTTGGTGAAAGGACCTAGGAACCCTGATGGGATAGGAACTCCACAGAAAGACTAACATAGTCAACTAACATAGACCCTTTGGGGCTCCCAGAGACTGAACCTCCACCCAATGATCTGGACCTAGGCTTTCTGCACATATGTAGCAGATGTGTAGCTCCATCTTCCTGTTGGTCCCCCAACAACTGGAGCAGGGACTGTCCCCAACTGTGTTGCCTGTCTGTGCATCCTGTCCCCTGACTGGGCCACTTCTCTGGCCTCAGTTGGAGAGAATGTGCCTAGTCCTGCAGTGATTTAAGGTATCAGGGTGAGCTGTAGCCAGGGGTGGAGCCTTCTCCTCAGAGCTGGAGGGGTGGGAGGAGGGTCTGTGTGATGTGAGAGCTGAGATCAGGGTGTAAGGTGAATAAGGAAATTAGTTAATTAGAAAAGGGTGGATATTAACTAACTTTACAGTCTGAGATTTAGATGGACTTCAGCTCTGCATTGTCATTTTCATGATGTGTGTCAGCTCTCAACAATTCAGCCACAGTTTTCTGGGTTTGTTGTTGTGGTGGTTGTTATTGTGGCGGCGGTTGTTGTTGTTGATGATGTTGATGTTCTTGGTGGTAGTGGTGGTGTGGTTTTTTTGTTTTGTTTTTGTTTTTGTTTTTCAAGTTTTTTAGTTTTAGGAAATGGATTAAGAAGGACAAACTGAATCTTAATTTGAAAAAAATTACTGAAATTAAGAATTCTATCTCAAAGATCTATAGGTATATGGATGAGTTTTTACATTTTTTAAAATAACATCACATATAAAGACATTTTTGAGATGAATGTTTTCAAAGTCTTCATAGTATAAGTTCTTACTTTAAAAGGAGAGGACTATTTTAAACATCATCATTAAAATTGCATTTTGCTTGGAAAGAAGAGATTAATTTTGCTATAATGTTTATAATTATGTATTCAAAATATCCCCTAGCTATTTGGAGAGACTGTTACACAGAAGAGGTCAAAACAAATTTGTTCTCTTTTAATTTTAGAAAAAAATCTTTTTAGTTTGATGGTAATTTTAGTACCATGAGTACAGCACAGCAGTAAATTGTCTTATGAGCACATTTAGCCAACTGTCACCTAACCCATCATGTACAGTGTGCTATCACTCACACCAGAAAGGTTCCCACACCAGCCCTCAGCCCAGGAATCCTCTATTTCTTGAGCACCATTTCTTATAAGTGATACCCAAGTCCCAGGTGATCATCTACAGAATGAGTCTGTTGATTGCACTATGAAATACCTATATGGCTTTTTGTCAGTTTTAAAATATAACTGGTCCTGCTCTAGAGACGATCTTTTTCTCAATCATTCCCAGTAATCACCCAAGTCCTTCACAAGAGGGAATATTGTGTGCCCATCTTTTGTCTCTTGGTGAATTTCTCTCACTGATCACAGTAATGGGTGTTGGCAGAAGTAGTCACTAGAAGACCTCATGCAAAAAAGCCTCTCGAAAACTCCTGAGCCCAGTGCTAAGAAAAAGCCTGCAGTGAGACACAGATAAGAAGCCACATTGCCTATCACACCTCACTGATAGTGTCATGCACCATACTGATTGAATGTCATGCATGACACTGGTAGAATACCATGCATCTCACTGATAATATCATGCATCTCTTTGATGATACCATGCATCTCATTGATAATATCATGCATCTCATTGATGATCCATGCATCTCACTAGTAGAGAATATCATCTTTACACTGCTGGGCTGCTGTTGGCTGAGATGTCATAACCACACCTGCTGTATCCACTGGCCCTGTCTGTGCACACCCAGTTTCCCCCAGAATCTGGTTAATGTATGCACCAACTTGTTTTTATTACAAGAAATATTGGTACTTATAAGATGTATTATACCAGTATTTACAAGAGATGTTGGTACCATGGGCTCTTCTCTGTAAAGAGACATTCCTATGGATTCTGTAATAGCTCACCCAATATGAACTCTCCTTACCGCAAGCATACTTTCCTTCAATCTGAAAGCAAAGCTTAAAATGGATCCATGGCGTCCCTACCTTCAGAGTTCTAGAGGAAAGTTTTATTCCTTATCCAAGATTCCAGAGGTTTCCCACATTCTGGGCTCATGCTCCATCCTCTGTCTCCAAAGCCAAGACTAAAGCATTCATTTTCTCTCTGTATCTCCATTTCTCTCCGTGTCAGGTTAAGAGACTGGAACGTCACAAAGATGGTTCCAACCAACACTTGTGAGTACAGGTGACAGCTGGTGTGCATCCACACACTCGCCTGCACACATGTCACAGCACATGGCGTAGCTGCTGTTGGTCTCAAAAACAAAAACAAAACAGCAACAACAACAAAACTAAAAAGAGGCTCATCAGTCTCTTTCTAGCCCTGCCAGTCAATACATACCCTTGCTTCTTGGAGCCCAGGGACCGTTGGCCATTCTGCAGTGGCAATGGCTTCTTTTCTTATTTTAATTTGTATTAGTGAATTATGGATATTTTACTAGCATCTCATCTGGCTTAAGATGTATTTCTAGTCAGGTCTAGAAATTTCATTATTAGCAGATGTCCAAAAGCCACCACATCTGGAGAGGTCATTCCAGCTCCATATACCAGGAGGGACTGCTTATGGGCCACTGGATGTTTCCTGGTCATTAACATCAGAAAGGAAATCTTGGGAGGTTGTAGGTTGGGAGGGAAAAGTTGTAATGTGAGGGTTTCACAGAAGACAGCCAGAGCACAGAAAAGCCATTCCTGGGAGCAAGGCCAAAATTTAGTGAAAAACAATAAATTGGTTGGACTGCCATAACTTGCCCAAATTTTCACCTCCCTACCCCACTGCATTAGTCTGCAGTGGAATAATGACCAGCCACTCAGTCAGATTAGAAACAGATCAGACTTTCTCCAGTATAGTCGTATCCTACATAGTCAATAGATTCCTGAGAAATCTAACAAGAATCCAGGAATGCGTCTATGAAAACTATCTCTTAGTTTTTATGTCACTGGCACAATTCTTAATGCTCAGAAGAGGGTCCAGTAAATATACAAGTTGAAAGAGTTATGTAGATATCATTTTTAAATTTTTAATGTTTTTAATTGAAATAGAATAAATTCACTTTCTCCCCTCCTGTTCTGTCCTTCCAGCCTTTCCCAGTTACCGTCCCTCAAAACATTCCCATGCCCGCCCAGGCTGAGAGCCTCTTTTTAGGTTGATAGTTATCACCAATGAAACAGAAGAGCTTCTAGACCTCAGAGCCACAGGCACTGTCCCACAGAGACCCAGTCATCAGTCCATGTCCTTAGTGGCATTTGCATCTTGCCTATTGTGGTATCTTAGTCTACTGAGCCCAAGAATTTTTAGTAAGAAAGTCTTAACACCATTCATATCTTCTGCTCTTAGAAGTTTACAGAAATCCTATAAGAGAAATATGGGTGTGCCTTAAGGCACAGGAGTCTGTACGACCTGCTGCTTTTATGAGTCCGATCCTTGCATGCTGGTTTTTCTGAGCAATGAACACGATAAAGCACAACATGGGATTTGTGGAAACAACACCTGGTCAGATCAAGAATGTTGGAGGTCAGGATTTTGAAAAGAGGGCATCCTTGGATTAAAACAAAACCAAATGACAAGAAACCCCTACCCAGAGTCTTACATGTCCTCAACTCTGTGCAGAAATGAGGCAGGAACTCTGTGCCATTGGGCTATTTTTTACTGTAAGCCAAGAACTGTGGGGTAGGAAATGCATCAGAAGCAGCTCCACAAGTTGGTCTGGAAGGTGGCTTCTCAGTGTGACTCCTTAGACGTAACTCATGTGCACCTTTTGTGCCTAAAACAGCTTGACCACTCCTTTGAGATCAAGTTAGAACTTTCCAGAGTGAGTAAAAATAAAACTAGAAGTTAGTTTTCAAAGTGATGCTAACAATTTTCTGTTTATAGCCACCATTGAAACTGAAGGTCATATGAGCATTTTTAAAAGAATTTCTTCATAAAGCTTTCTAATGAAAACATTCAGTGACAAAAGATGGACAAGATTGCCTGAAAAACACAACTGTAGTTTCTTCAATCTATAAAGCATGTGAGGTGTTTTTCCTCTCACTGCTGAATTGAAAACTCAGTTTAAAATTTTTCTTAATTTACACAACCCTATTTCTGTTTTACAATAAGATTTTCACTTGCAAAACAAGATCATCAAGAAAGATTTTTCTCTTTAAAACTAAAGGAAGACACTCCGTATCAAGGGACTATAGCTGGACTACCTATCTGACCTCCTTTATGTCTGTATGTCTGTTCTTCTGTCACACTGAAACATACCAGGAGATCACTGGTGACCCATAGATGTCCTAGTTTTTCTTCTGCATGTCATCACACTTCTCATGGTAGCAAACCATCTCCACCCAGCCAAGTTTGATCTATCACTTCCTAAGCTCAACAGCTTGATTTGTCTAGCACTCCAAATATATATTCCATTCATGAAAACAATTCCACATGCTCTGGGTTCAAAGAGAGGGGCATGAAAAGCAGAGAGCAAACCATCATGAATGGATGCTGAGAAGTCCCTCAATCCCGTAAACAAGATCCATTGGTTGATGAGGTTTTGCAGCAATGTTTAGAGGCTGTTAATAGTCATATGCATGCCCCAGTAGCAGTCAGCATGGCTGAGATAGTCATGATTACCATGTTCCCATGGCGTACTGCCTCCTTGATAGAGGTCCTTGGGTCATATCCTAGACCTTAGCTCGCTTATCTCTCCCAGAATCATCACTGGAGTGACAGACTCCTCCTCTTTCCTGATCCCTTTGTTGGTGTTTCATTTGGAGTCCAGACCCATTTCTTTCTCCATTAACTGTGTCTTTAAAAGACACTTAGTAGGATGTTGCTCTTTCTAATCCTTTTTGGATTCCTGAATTTAGGTTTAATTCTTACAGGAAAAGTCTCTTCTAACTCTTCCAAAGTTCTAAGAAGAACCACCTCCTTATGCGCCCATGCACTGCCTACACATTAGAGGCCATCTTCTACTCTGACAAAGAAGAAAAAACTCATGTTAACTTAGAGCCCACGTTATGCCAGGAACATTTTATATTTTGTTAGAATGTCAGTGAAAACAGGCATGGTGGGTGGAACTTTATTTATGTTGCCTGTAAACAAAACTAAAATTACTATGAAAATCCAAGATCATCCATTGATGACACCTGTATTAGGATGCTATCCACCATATCTGTTCTCTTACTCCCTGTGGAGCTTGGACTGCCAGGGTGAGAGGTACTCGGGGTGAGTGGTATCCCTGCAATAGTTCCTTTCTTAGCTAATTTTGTCTGCTCCCCATACCTCAGTCAGTCTTCCCTCTGTAGATGTCCAGGGATTCCATTCTGAATGCACTGATGAGAATTGTTCTCTCCATGTGCCCAATTGAGTCCAAGGATATAACTCTAATCAGCTTCCAAAGTCAATTACTAGTCTCCTTCATGGCTTAGTTGCTGTACACTGACTCAAATTTCTATGTCAGGTTATGGTCTTGGTGTCTTATCCAATTCTGGTATTTGCTTTTCAAGAGAAGTATGGAAGAAGAGAAAAAAGGCTAGTTCCAAGAAATGATTAATAAAAGTGCCATTCTTAGCATGTCAGCAAAACAACCATCTCCCACATGATTCAATTGGAAGGACTTGCTGCACTGTCTTCCAGATTTTGCCATATTCCCCATGAGGTAATGCACCAAAACAAACAATGTATGGTGTGATGGCAAGAGTTGTCTCAAACATGAATAAGAAAAAGGTTGCTTAGAGGTCAGCCTACAACATGAGAATATGTGTTGGCTAGGAGTCTGTGAAGAAACACAAGTGATCTCAAGCAGGGGAAATCATGGAATCTTTGGGGCACAAAGATAGAAAGCTCACTGTCACTGTAGAAAAACCACACCACTGCATCTCACTGTGGTTGGGAAGTTTGCAATCAAAGATTTTTCTCAGCACATTTTGTGCACTCATTTGTGACGGAGTTGATGTTACAAGATGGTAACTATTCGGAAGTTTGACCCAAGCATATGCCCTGTGAGAAGCACACCTTTTATTTGAACAGCTGTTTCAGTTCTTGTTTGGTTTGGAATGTCTCAGAACTCTTGAATCCCACTGTTCCTCCTCCTTCATCACTCCACACTCACTTGCTATTTTACTAATACACCAGTTCTACCAAAAGGTCCCTGCATCCAGTTTGAGGAGGGAGAGGAAGTAAACAGCATGAGTGGAGGAAATACTGTGTCATGTGATTTTTGTGGAGATTACATGAGTTCATGATACTTCCTAAAATAGGGCCATAAGAAGAAGTTAGTGAAAATAAACCTAGCAGGGGCACAAGGAAGAAAGTATAGATGGGTCAAGTCCTCATTCTAATGAGGTGACTTGACAGGTGAGGCAGGTGGATGTGTATACTTCCATTTAAACAGAGAAGCATCCAAGAGGGCTAAGAAATTAGAAGCCAGACTCTTAGCCACAGTTATCAGGCAAAATGAGCTATCAGAGAGAAGCATTGACACCCAACGCTCAGGAGACAGTTCCTCAAGTGTGCTGAAAACTGACCACATTAAGAAAGTTCTGGCCACACTTGGTTCTCTGGGAGATGAGATCAAGGGCGACACATTGTCCCAGGCTTGGGAATCCCAGTTGACATTCTAGATGGATGATTGTCAACCTAAATGGCACTGGCTTGTGGATTATGAGATCAGTAAAATGGGTTACAGGCAGCATCTCAAAGGAGTCATAGGGAACAGGAAATGTCAGCACACTTCTATAAAAAACATTAAAATTGTCTTCCTGAGTGGGACTAACCTTTCCATTCCTCTCTCCTCACTTGTCTCAGTCCTCTTTCCCTTGCCCTCTTTCATTATAACTCGCGATTATAAATGTGTCTGTGTCTAAATACAAGCATACATGCTTGTGAGTATCACATATGCCTGCTATCCGCCATACACTCCAGACAGAAGATTTGTCACTGGTATTGCTTTTTACTTTCTAACTGCACTCATTTTTAATGTATTTTCATTTACTCGGTACATGAAAGCAATAATGTTCAGTTGACAGCTAGTCAAGAGAGGACTTGGAGACTATGACACGAGGACAGGCAAAGGGAAGTCAGGTGGTCCAGTGTGTGCTACCAACAAAGTACTAAGTGTCCCCAGGTGGTCCAAGACTGCAGCCAGCACCTATCCCTTTTCAATTTTCTTCCATTTTTCATAGTTATCCAAATCTTAGGAGATTTTTTAAATTATTGAGTATTTGAATAGTACAGATGAATGATACAGATCAAGCCAGGGATAGGTGTGGTAACTGTACCTGAAGTGGCCATGAGCACTTGGAGATCAAGTGTACACTGTCCCCATTGTTAGCCCCATGCTGCCTCTCAACTTTATGCATCGATGTGTATAATTCTATACACTGGAAACCATTTTCATTCAAGTCTTTTTCAGTATAATTTTTAATAACATTTATTTCTGTGTTTCTCCATCCACTCAAGGTTCCATAACCTATCATCACTAGCTGGAGACCACATCTTCAATTCCATAGGCCCACTGAAGCACGTGTGTTCAAACCTCCACCCACCTTTATTCTCCAAGTTATCTCACTGGCCCTTGTTGGTGTTTAGTCTCGGCTCTGCCAGGTCAGCCAGGTGTGCCTGACTCACTATAAAAGGGGCTGCTTACCTCCTCTTCTCCCTCTTGCTCTCTTGCTCTCTTCTCTTCTCCCCTTGCTCCTGCTCCTTTACCCTCTTCTCCCTCTCTTTCATTCCCTTTTCCTGTCTCTTTCCATGTGCTCATGGCTGGCCACCTTTCTCTCCTCGTCCTCGTCCTCGTCCTCGTCCTCGTCCTCGTCCTCATCCTCATCCTCCTCCTCCTCCTCATCCTCCTCCTCATCCTCCTCCTCCTCTTTGTCTTCTTCTTCTTCTTCTTCTTCTTCTTCTCTCTCTCTCTCTCTCTCTCTCTCTCCCCTATCCTCCCCTCCCCTCCCCTCCCCTCCCCTTCCCCATGCCCTGAATAAACTCTATTCCATACTATACCATAATGTGGCTGATTCCTCAAGGGGAAGGGATGCCTCAGCATGGGCCCGCAGAGGCACCCCTTCCACCACACCAAACATCCATTCCTTCTTATCTTTTTATAAAACACAACAGCCCTGGTGTAATAATTATTTGTAATAATATAATTCTGCTGCAGAGCAGAACTGTGAGTGAAATCAGGTTCTCTCCTTGTTTATGGACTTCTGGAAGATGACAATAGATAGCAGTAGATATTGAGGAAGGAAAATAGAGGAGGGTTTATGTTTAGTATTAATTACACAACTGAAAATCTGTTCCCTCTCCGATCACAGAGCTGCCTCGGGAGCTTCTTTTCATTGTTCACTGCCTGTCTACTGGAGACATCCCTGACAGCTTATGAATCAAACTAATTGTAACTCTTTCTTAGTTATGAAAAAAAAATGACACATGAGTTCTCCTAAATTAAGTCCTTCTCACACAAATTATAGGTTGCTGCTATAGATCAAGCAGCATGTATTCTGAATTCTGATTGTTGGAGAATTAGCTAGTGAGTGGGGAAATGAGTATAACTGTTTGCAGTTACACTGAGGTTGACTACCTAACCCCTCCCCCATTTTTGCTGTCCAAAAGGAAGGGTTGGAGAAGCCTTGACTCACACAAGTATAGCAGCATTTTATTATGACCTGCCTCTTCACGTTAAGCTGGGGGAAATGAAACCATAGCAGATAGGAATGTCCTAAATTCCCAACCAAATTAGCAGCTAATTCCAGGCTAGAATTTAGGGCTTTCCTTGAATGTCATGATCCTGCCTACTTTTGCTTAACTTGATGGAAGAGTCAGACACTTACGTCCCCCACATGTAGAACCCAAGAAGACATGAGCATCTGGCAGAGCTTGGATTCTCATCTGGACTGGTCATCTCTAGTGCGCAGCCTCTTGCTCACCATACCCAGGACTCTAGCTGCCTCAAACCTTTGCCAAGCGGGAGAGAACTATGAACTGGGAGATGAAGTTGGAGGAAGGCAGTTCCATGGGTTGAGTCACTACTATTAGAAACAAAGATTAGTCCTGGTGGGGCACAACAGACTGCTTTTTTCCACATTAACTAGGGTCTGACCTTACAGTCTTGCAATTGACTAGTTTTAAGACATTTGTCAAAAGGCAATTGAAGGAGAGGGTGAAGGGGGCGGGCTGCTCCAGGAAGTTCTGGAAAGAGATGTAGAGAGACTTAGCTCCACCAGAAATGGAAGATGAAAAGAATAACATGAAAGTTTTACAATGTGTGGAAGAGTAATGGAATATTGGTCCTTTGTGAGCTAGCTACCTCTGATAGAAAAATAACAGCCTTCTAATTCCACTAGTTGGGAGGGAGTGCCGATTCTGGTGTCCAAGGCTCGTGCATCTGTCTCCAGCTAGCAATGGCTTTGGTGTTAGCACGAGAGCTGTCATGTTCCCTCTGCTAACTTATCAGTAGTGATTATGGAGGGACAAGTTGCCTGCTTCATTTAGAGTCTAGGGAAAATGCTCTTTGAAGTAGCTAAGCTCAATACAAGTTTCTGGTTTTCATTCCCTTCCCTCTGGGTAAAAGACTGGCTTATTCAGTAGTTTGTGACAGGCATGGATATCTAGGATCTCATCTGCTGTGCTTCAGGTGGCATAGGAGTGCTCCCTTGGGGTAGTCTAGGTGACTCTCTCACATTGATTTGCACTTCCTTTTTCTAGTGTGCCCAGCCCATGGAAGCAAACAGTATTATTTTCACTGAGGACAAACAAAGTCACATCCACTCCTCTGCCTAGAGACTGGGGTAGAAGGGAGGCCTTCCTTCCTCACCAAGACAAAGAGTTCCATTTTCTCCATTACTTGCCCCCTGCCTTTTCCCACAATGCAGGGAAGGATTACCCTCATCCCCTTAGTCAGAAACTGAAAACACCTCATTTATTTCTCCCCAGGATTTTGGACACTGGTGAGAATTTCCTGACTTTGTTGGGTCAATGCAAATTATATCTGTTTATTTGATGAGAATTTTTTGTTGTCTTTTTTTTTTTTTTATTAACTTGAGTATTTCTTATATAGATTTCGAGTGTTATTCCCTTTCCCGGTTTCCGGGCAAACATCCCCCTCCCCCCTCCCCTTCCTTATGGGTGTTCCCCTCCCAACCCTCCCCCCATTGCCGCCCTCCCCCCATAGACTAGTTCACTGTGGGTTCAGTCTTAGCAGGACCCAGGGCTTCCCCTTCCACTGGTGCTCTTACTAGGATATTCATTGCTACCTATGGGGTCAGAGTCCAGGGTCAGTCCATGTATAGTCTTTAGGTAGTGGCTTAGTCCCTGGAAGCTCTGGTTGCTTGACATTGTTGTACTTTTGGGGTCTCCAGCCCCTTCAAGCTCTTCCAGTTCTTTCTCTGATTCCTTCAATAGGGGACCTATTCTCAGTTCAGTGGTTTGCTGCTGGCATTCGCCTCTATATTTGCTGTATTCTGGCTGTGTCTCTCAGGAGCGATCTACATCCGGCTCCTGTCGGTCTGCACTTCTTTGCTTCATCCATCTTGTCTAATTGGGTGGCTGTATATGTATGGGCCACATGTGGGGCAGGCTCTGAATGGGTGTTCCTTCAGTCTCTGTTTTAATCTTTGCCTCTCCCTTCCCTGCCAAGGGTATTCTTTTTCCTCATTTAAAGAAGGAGTGAAGCATTCAGATTTTGATCATCCGTCTTGAGTTTCGTTTGTTCTAGGGATCTAGGGTAATTCAAGCATTTGGGCTAATAGCCACTTATCAATGAGTGCATACCATGTATGTCTTTCTGTGATTGGGTTAGCTCACTCAGGATGATATTTTCCAGTTCCAACCATTTGCCTACGAATTTCATAAACTCGTTGTTTTTGATAGCTGAGTAATATTCCATTGTGTAGATGTACCACATTTTCTGTATCCATTCCTCTGTTGAAGGGCATCTGGGTTCTTTCCAGCTTCTGGCTATTATAAATAAGGCTGCGATGAACATAGTGGAGCACGTGTCTCTTTTATATGTTGAGGCATCTTTTGGGTATATGCCCAAGAGAGGTATAGCTGGATCATCAGGCAGTTCAATGTCCAATTTTCTGAGGAACCTCCAGACTGATTTCCAGAATGGTTTTACCAGTCTGCAATCCCACCAACAATGGAGGAGTGTTCCTCTTTCTCCACATCCTCGCCAGCATCTGCTGTCACCTGAGTTTTTGATCTTAGCCAATCGCACTGGTGTGAGGTGAAATCTCAGGGTTGTTTTGATTTGCATTTCCCTTATGACTAAAGATGTTGAACATTTCTTTAGGTGTTTCTCAGCCATTCGGCATTCCTCAGCTGTGAATTCTTTGTTTAGCTCTGAACCCCATTTTTTAATAGGGTTATTTGTTTCCCTGCAGTCTAACTTCTTGAGTTCTTTGTATATTTTGGAAATAAGGCCTCTATCTGTTGTAGGATTGGTAAAGATCTTTTCCCAATCTGTTGGTTGCCGTTTTGTCCTAACCACAGTGTCCTTTGCCTTACAGAAGCTTTGCAGTTTTATGAGATCCCATTTGTCGATTCTTGATCTTAGAGCATAAGCCATTGGTGTTTTGTTCAGGAAATTTTTTCCAGTGCCCATGTGTTCCAGATGCTTCCCTAGTTTTTCTTCTATTAGTTTGAGTGTGTCTGGTTTGATGTGGAGGTCCTTGATCCACTTGGACTTAAGCTTTGTACAGGGTGATAAGGATGGATCGATCTGCATTCTTCTACATGTTGCCCTCCAGTTGAACCAGCACCATTTGCTGAAAATACTATCTTTTTTCCATTGGATGGTTTTGGCTCCTTTGTCAAAAATCAAGTGACCATAGGTGTGTGGGTTCATTTCTGGGTCTTCAATTCTATTCCATTGGTCTATCTGTCTGTCTCTGTACCAATACCATGCAGTTTTTATCACTATTGCTCTGTAATACTGCTTGAGTTCAGGGATAGTGATTCCCCCTGAAGTCCTTTTATTGTTGAGGATAGCTTTAGCTATCCTGGGTTTTTTGTTATTCCAGATGAATTTGCAAATTGTTCTGTCTAACTCTTTGAAGAATTGGATTGGTATTTTGATGGGGATTGCATTGAATCTGTAGATTGCTTTTGGTAAAATGGCCATTTTTACCATATTAATCCTGCCAATCCATGAGCATGGGAGATCTTTCCATCTTCTGAGGTCTTCTTCAATTTCTTTCCTCAGTGTCTTGAAGTTCTTATTGTACAGATCTTTTACTTGCTTGGTTAAAGTCACACCGAGGTACTTTATATTATTTAGGTCTATTATGAAGGGTGTCGTTTCCCTAATTTCTTTCTCGGCTTGTTTCTCTTTTGTATAGAGGAAGGCAACTGATTTATTTGAGTTAATTTTATACCCAGCCACTTTGCTGAAGTTGTTTATCAGCTTTAGTAGTTCTCTGGTGGAACTTTTGGGATCACTTAAATATACTATCATGTCATCTGCAAATAGTGATATTTTGACCTCTTCTTTTCCGATCTGTATCCCTTTGATCTCCTTTTGTTGTCTGATTGCTCTGGCTAGAACTTCAAGAACTATATTGAATAAGTAGGGAGAGAGTGGGCAGCCTTGTCTAGTCCCTGATTTTAGTGGGATTGCTTCAAGTTTCTCTCCATTTAGTTTAATGTTAGCAACTGGTTTGCTGTATATGGCTTTTACTATGTTTAGGTATGGGCCTTGAATTCCTATTCTTTCCAGGACTTTTATCATGAAGGGGTGTTGAATTTTGTCAAATGCTTTCTCAGCATCTAATGAAATGATCATGTGGTTCTGTTCTTTCAGTTTGTTTATATAATGGATCACGTTGATGGTTTTCCGTATATTAAACCATCCCTGCATGCCTGGGATGAAGCCTACTTGATCATGATGGATGATTGTTTTGATGTGCTCTTGAATTCGGTTTGCCAGAATTTTATTGAGTATTTTTGCGTCGATATTCATAAGGGAAATTGGTCTGAAGTTCTCTTTCTTTGTTGTGTCTTTGTGTGGTTTAGGTATAAGAGTAATTGTGGCTTCATAGAAGGAATTCGGTAGGGCTCCATCTGTTTCAATTTTGTGGAATAGTTTGGATAATATTGGTATGAGGTCTTCTATGAAGGTTTGATAGAATTCTGCACTAAACCCGTCTGGACCTGGGCTCTTTTTGGTTGGGAGACCTTTAATGACTGCTTCTATTTCCTTAGGAGTTATGGGGTTGTTTAACTGGTTTATCTGTTCCTGATTTAACTTCGATACCTGGTATCTGTCTAGGAAATTGTCCATTTCCTGAAGATTTTCAAATTTTGTTGAATATAGGTTTTTATAGTAAGATCTGATGATTTTTTTGAATTTCCTCCGAATCTGTAGTTATGTCTCCCTTTTCATTTCTGATTTTGTTAATTTGGACACACTCTCTGTGTCCTCTCGTTAGTCTGGCTAAGGGTTTATCTATCTTGTTGATTTTCTCAAAGAACCAACTTTTGGTTCTGTTGATTCTTTCTATGGTCCTTTTTGTTTCTACTTGGTTGATTTCAGCTCTGAGTTTGATTATTTCCTGCCTTCTACTCCTCCTGGGTGTATTTGCTTCTTTTTGTTCTAGAGCTTTTAGGTGTGCTGTCAAGCTGCTGACATATGCTCTTTCCTGTTTCTTTCTGCAGGCACTCAGCGCTATGAGTTTTCCTCTTAGCACAGCTTTCATTGTGTCCCATAAGTTTGAGTATGTTGTATCTTCATTTTCATTAAATTCTAAAAAGTTTTTAATTTCTTTCTTTATTTCTTCCTTGACCAGGTTATCATTGAGTAGAGCATTGTTCAATTTCCACGTATATGTGGGCATTCTTCCCTTATTGTTATTGAAGACCAGTTTTAGGCCGTGGTGGTCCGATAGCACGCATGGGATTATTTCTATCTTTCTGTACCTGTTGAGGCCCGTTTTTTGACCAATTATATGGTCAATTTTGGAGAAAGTACCATGAGGAGCTGAGAAGAAGGTATATCCTTTTGCTTTAGGATAGAATGTTCTATAAATATCCGTTAAGTCCATTTGGCTCATGACTTCTCTTAGTCTGTCTACATCACTGTTTAATTTCTGTTTCCATGATCTGTCCATTGATGAGAGTGGGGTGTTGAAATCTCCCACTATTATTGTGTGAGGTGCAATGTGTGTTTTGAGCTTTAGTAAGGTTTCTTTTACATATGTAGGTGCCCTTGTATTTGGGGCATAGATATTTAGGATTGAGAGTTCATCTTGGTTGATTTTTCCTTTGATGAATATGAAGTGTCCTTCCTTATCTTTTTTGATGACTTTTAGTTGGAAATTGATTTTATTTGATATTAGAATGGCTACTCCAGCTTGCTTCTTCTGACCATTTGCTTGGAAAGTTGTTTTCCAGCCTTTCACTCTGAGGTAGTGTCTGTCTTTGTCTCTGAGGTGTGTTTCCTGTAGGCAGCAGAAAGCAGGGTCCTCGTTGCGTATCCAGTTTGTTAATCTATGTCTTTTTATTGGTGAGTTGAGGCCATTGATATTGAGAGATATTAAGGAATAGTGATTATTGCTTCCCGTTATATTCATATTTGATGTGAGGTTATGTTTGTGTGCTTTCATTCTCTTTGTTTTGTTGCCAAGACGATTAGTTTCTTGCTTCTTCTAGGGTATAGCTTGCCTCCTTATGTTGGGCTTTACCATTTATTATCCTTTGTAGTGCTGGATTTGTAGAAAGATATTGTGTAAATTTGGTTTTGTCATGGAATATCTTGGTTTCTCCATCAATGTTAATTGAGAGTTTTGCTGGATACAGTAATCTGGGCTGGCATTTGTGTTCTCTTAGGGTCTGTATAACATCAGTCCAGGATCTTCTGGCCTTCATAGTTTCTGGCGAGAAGTCTGGTGTGATTCTGATAGGTCTCCCTTTATATGTTACTTGACCTTTTTCCCTTACTGCTTTTAATATTCTTTCTTTATTTTGTGCGTTTGGTGTTTTGACAATTATGTGACGGGAGGTGTTTCTTTTCTGGTCCAATCTATTTGGAGTTCTGTAGGCTTCCTGTATGTCTATGGGTATCTCTTTTTTTAGGTTAGGGAAGTTTTCTTCTATGATTTTGTTGAAGATATTTACTGGTCCTTTGAGCTGGGAGTCTTCACTCTCTTCTATACCTATTATCCTTAGGTTTGATCTTCTCATTGAGTCCTGGATTTCCTGTATGTTTTGGACCAGTAGCTTTTTCCGCTTTACATTATCTTTGACAGTTGAGTCAATGATTTCTATGGAATCTTCTGCTCCTGAGATTCTCTCTTCCATCTCTTGTATTCTGTTGGTGAAGCTTGTATCTACAGCTCCTTGTCTCTTCTTTTGGTTTTCTATATCCAGGGTTGTTTCCATGTGTTCTTTCTTGATTGCTTCTATTTCCATTTTTAATTCCTTCAACTGTTTGATTGTGTTTTCCTGGAATTCTTTCAGGGATTTTTGCGATTCCTCTCTGTAGGCTTTTACTTGTTTATTAATGTTTTCCTGTGCTTCCCTAAGTGTGTTCAGGTCTTTCCTGAAGTCCTCCAGCATCATGATCAAATATGATTTTGAAACTAGATCTTGCTTTTCTGGTGTGTTTGGATATTCCATGTTTGTTTTGGTGGGAGAATTGGGCTCCGATGATGGCATGTAGTCTTGGTTTCTGTTGCTTGGGTTCCTGCGCTTGCCTCTCGCCATCAGATTATCTCTAGTGTTACTTTGTTCTGCTATTTCTGACAGTGGCTAGACTGTCCTATAAGCCTGTGTGTCAGGAGTGCTGTAGACCTGTTTTCCTCTCTTTCAGTCAGTTATGGGGACAGAGTGTTCTGCTTTCGGGCGTGTAGTTTTTCCTCTCTACAGGTCTTCAGCTGTTCCTGTGGGCCTGTGTCTTGAGTTCACCAGGCAGCTTTCTTGCAGCAGAAAATTTGGTCTTACCTGTGGTCCCGAGGCTCAGGTTTGCTCGTGGGGTGCTGTCCAGGGGCTCTCTGCAGCGGCAGCAACCAGGAAGACCTGTGCCGCCCCTTCCGGGAGCTTCAGTGCACCAGGGTTCCAGATGGTCTTTGGCTTTTTCCTCTGGCGTCCGAGATGTGTGTGCAGGGAGCAGTCTCTTCTGGTTTCCCAGGCCTGTCTGCCTCTCTGAAGGTTTAGCTCTCCCTCCCACGGGATTTGGGTGCAGAGAACTGTTTATCCGGTCTGTTTCCTTCAGGGTCCGGCGGTTTTTGTTGTCTTTTGTAAGTGTTGGTCTATTTGGTTAGATTCTGGGAGAGCCAAAATTTACTTTATAGTTTTAATGTGATAATAAATTTAATGCACTTATCTTGTTCATATTCTTATGTCTACTGACAAATTGAACCATGATTATTGACCATTACATAGATTTGATAAACACTAGGAATCATAAAGCTTATATAAAGGAAATGCATCATTTCTGCCTGTTTTGGATAACAATTAGAAGAACCAGTGTAAGTGGAGAAGGTAGCATGAAGCTAAATGTCATGTGGGCACTGCTGGTTAAAAGCCTGACTCTCCTCAGAGAAAAGAGTGATGTGTGGAGTCATGCTACTCAAGAGGAGCAACTCTGTGCCCATTGCAACTCACACATTACATTCAGAATACCTTTATGATAAGCCCTATCCTAAAATCATTATAAATAGTAATTCTTTAAATCACACAGCAAACCTCTAGTAAGGACTCTTTCATTCCCCTGTGTGTGAAGGTCAAGCATAGATCTGAAAAAATAATCAATAGGAATTCGTAAAATCCTTTTAATTCATATAGATTCATGCCTAAATAATCTTATAATGAAGGTAAAGTGAGTTATTGCATCTGTGGGCAACTGTGTATTTTATTTTATCTCACTTTAAAAAAAAAACTAACTTGCCAGGTGCTAGGTTTCCATAGGAGCAAATGGTAGGGAGGAACATTAATGTTCTTGTGAGACCCAGCCCTTCTCTGTCTTATCCTGAACAGCGTAAGCTCATCGCAGAGTGAGGGTTCAGAGGAAAGTTCAGAGGAGTCTGTGAACATAGAGTTAGAAACAGGAGAAACTCACAGAATCAAGTTGGGAGTCCAAAGTAACTCAGCCGGCACTCAAAGCTGTAGTTTCAGAGTTCCTGGGATCGCTCATGAAGTCAAACTGCTAGACTTACTGCAGAAACAACCACCCTTGGCACCACCTACATTTGGGAGCATGAATATCAGAAGAATGCAAAATGTGGAGTCGAATGACGTAGCCAGATTCTTTTATAGTTCTCAAATCTGGGAGGGCTTAGGACTGACTTGCTTTGACAAATGGGAGGTGACAGTGTGCAGTTCTGCAGCCAAAGCCACATGGGAATATGCTGGTCACCTCCTCACTTCTGAGAATGCTGCTTTGAGACAGCAGCAGAGGCCTGCATGGCCTAGGGAAGGACACATGCCGTCTGAGATCGCCAGAAGTAACTGCCACACAGACTTCCAACTAGAGCCAAGGGCATGGCCAGGACTTTGACTGAACCCAGTTGTCTGGTTTAGCTGCAACCAAATCAGGACTTGCCCCACACCCACCACCCACATCATGAGGCTATGAGGATGAAGGTCGCAGTGTTTTCTAACCTACTATTTTTAGGCGATTACTTTTGCAGCAATAGCTGGTGAAAACACATTCCCAAATGAAAACAGGCTGATGCTCAGTAGGGTGGTGTAACATGTGAAAATCACACGCTTCTCCCTCAGAAACCACTGCATAGGAGTCAACATTTTATCTGATTTCAGCACTTTTAAAAATCTTTGCACTGATTGACAGATATTTTGCTTGGCATGAGAAGCACCAAGTTTCTATATTATGCTAATTTAGTTATTCAAAGTAATCAATAAATAGGGTTTTTAATTGAATTTTCTCACTAGTCTATGTCTTCCATTCCAAGGCTGATCTGAATTTTTGTTCCCTGGCAGAAAATTTGCCTTCCTTTTGCTTTGGCTTTAGTTCATACTTAATTCTTTTCTTTGCTCCAACCCTCTACATCACATTCTGGGCTAGGCTCACTCCATCATGTTAGCAGCTGGAGTCTGCCACAGGGGGAGCCTTGGCCTGAGTGGTTTACACGAGCATTCAGGTTTGGACCCGCAGAAAACAACAGGGTTAATGCTACTTCTTTACCTCTGGAAACATCAGAAATGAGAAGCCCTTCAAGGAGATGTGTAAAAGAATTTTAAATCTTCACAGGTTCTTCAGTTCCCAAGAATCTCTGCATCCCTAACGACTAACAAAATATAGTACAAAAATTTTAAATGTGTGAATATGAATATGCTCATACATGCAAAAAGCTTACATCATACGTGTACAGAATATGTCCTCCATGGTTTCATCTTTAGAGAGAATCGGACGGTTTCAAGAATGACCAGAAATGAAATTCAGAACATATTTCAATTTTGTTGACATATTTAAGAATGTCTTCTCATCTTCTCCTGACACTTGACAGCAAAACCCAGAACTGACTGAAGAAGTTTATTTCAATAGCCCTCAGCCATCAAGGACTCTGAGGGTCAAGAAGGTGCTATATTTTATTTACATGGTGACCTCTTGAGAAGTGACAGAGCATAGGCCAGGGTATTCTAAAATCTGTCATAAAAGAATTAGATAATATAATGAGTACACTGGAAATTCTGTTCAAAGTGTTACAAGGCCTTTGGTCATTCATTCAGCAAACACTGCCTCTATACCACATGTCAGGCTCTGGGATCTGTGTTTTATGCTAAGCACACAATATTGAAAATACACAGTCTGAACAGATATATTCCAGACATAAATATATAAAGGCGGTGAGATTTACCATTGCTAGGGTGGACATGGGGTCCCAAAGAAGTTTGGCACAGAAAAAATGTGGAATGAGGGAATAACGGTATTGTAAGCTTGTCTAAAAATTGTTTAAAAATAGCCTTAACCAAGGAAGGTGGGTGGGAACATGAAGGTATCAGTCATCCAGGTCCCAGAGGAAGGATGCTCTCCATAGTAGACTTAGGTAGGATGCAACCCAGAAGATCTGAAAGGAGAAAGGCAGGTGAGGTACATACAGAACAGCATGTCTTAGAACATACTGGGCATATGTACTTCCCCAGGCATTAGAAACTTCCAGAGCTGGTGCCCAGCCAGGCTCAGCCCACAGTCTACCAGGTAATTGTTTCCTTTTGGACCTGAATTTTTGATCAGTGTTAATGTTACTGGATCGTAACATCTCCCCTTTACTTGCCAGATGGTACAGAAGACATCAGGGTCCCTCTTGGGGTTTTCTTAGTTTCCTTAAGAAAATAATTCAAGAGCGGACTCAAAAGAAAAAGTAAAAGACAATTTTATTAGCATTTAAAAGAAAAACTTCAGGGCTGGCAAGCTGTAAAAGCCTCTGCAGTGCTGAGGAAAGGAGAGAAAATTCATGCCATTTAAGTTGGCATGAAGGTCAGACACATGGTAGATGAGTAAGACATCCCAAACTGTTGAGGAAAGCGTGCTGAGAAAAGGGAAGAGAGAGAAAAGAGAAGAGAGACTTTACATTTTATTGATTAATTCAGAAAAGGAGGCCAGCTTAAAGCTTCACAGTTGAGCCCCTAAGCAAAAGCATAGAGTCTCCTCTTCTGGGAAGGAAAAGTAAAAAGTACAATATTTCATTAAAGGACTAATTATTCCACCCATCTCTTTAACAAGGCTTAACCCACCTTCCTAGGGGTGATTCCTTGGCCAGTGATTGGCATAGGCCAACTAGAATGTTAGGTCTCCACTCTGGTCAGAGATTCTGTTCTCTTAGGTGAAATTTCCCCTTAATGAGTCTTGATTCCTACCTCTAGCATCAAGTACTTGTATTATCAGCAACAGACAAGTGGTGCGATTCACCCAATCAAATCCCCTCCTGCATTGTTTATATTCTCTGAACTTGAGTCTTCTCATCTATGGGGAATCCATCCCAGGATGCCTCGCTTCTCAAATTCTGTGAGCTCTGAGTTATACTTTCTTTTCCTTGTCAGGAAAAGGGGGCATTGTGAGACCTGAGCAAGCCTTGCTGTTTTGAGCTAATATATGCTGTGACTCTTTCCAAAGACAAAGCTAGAAGTGAAACTTAGATGCAGTGTTCCTGGGTCACCTGTGGTCTGATTATGACAATGTGTTTTCTCTTTTATTTTTTAAATTTTTTAAATTTTATTGGATTTTTATTTACATTTCAAATGTTATCCCCTTTCCCAGTTTCCCCTCTAGAAACCCGCTATCTCACCCTGCTTCCATGAGGGTGCTCCCCCCACCCACTTCTGCCTACCTCCCTGCCCTGACATTCCCCTACACTGAGACATCAAGCCTTGATGGGACCAAGGCAATCAAGTCTATAAAACGTGAAAAAACACCACGTGTGTGGACCATACAAATAATGTGTCAGTGTGTGTACTCAGACAAACTGCAGTAGAATGGTCTTAAAATCAAATCTGAGAAATGTGGCTTGCCCCCTTTCTGGTTTTTGGCTGTGATGGATTGGCCTGTGAGTTTTCGCCTTGTGTCTGTTCTCTGAGGAATCACAGGACCCAGCCTGATTATCACAGGATAGGGCCGCACACATTTGCAGCCCCTCTTATTTATTATACTTCCCCTGAAAACTTGTTATTGTGCCAAAGTGAAAGATCCATTTAGTGCCCACACGAAGAGCCAGTGTTGGAGGTCAGCACTGAAGGCTGGTCCCTGAGGACCAGCACTGGAAGCTACTCTCTGGGGATGGGCGCAACACTAAATCCTGCTCCCTGAAGGACAGGTGCAGCACTGGAAGTTGCTCCATGAGAACAGGTGCAGCACTGGCAGCTGCTCCCCAAGGACAGGTGAAATGCTAAATCCTGCTACATGAGGACAGGTGCAACACTGGCAGCTGCTCCCTGAGGACAGGTGCAACACTAAATCCTGCTCCCTGAGGACAGGTGCAGCACTGGAAGGCTGCTCCCTGCTAGGCTGTCTTGGAAATATGGCATGAGACATCATCTAAGAATGAACAAAGATTTGGAAATGTGCCTCAGTGCTGAAGAGGCCCTGCTCACCTCTACAACCAGTAACTCCATTCTGCATCCATAAAGGAAAATAAATGTACCTGCTTCAGTAGCCATCCATGAACTTATGAGTGGAGCATGAAACTCTCTTTCAGAACCCCATTCTTTCCAAAGAAATCATTCTGGCGTCATGCTCTGCACGCAATGTTTTTATCTTGTGTTGACCAGACAGTGAGAGTTGTACAACATGATGTTCCAAAACAGGTTTGCATTAAGGATGGTGAAGCCTCAGCACAGAAGGGCTGCTAGGCTGAGCTATGCTGACTTGCTAAGAAACAACTGGAGATGGAATTGGTCCTGAAGCTGTTGTGGTGCTCACTCAGAAGCAGCTTTGCTCAATGTAGTATTCTAGTCTCTGACTTCAGCATACTTTGTGGAAAGTTCCATCTCCCACTGAAAACAGAGACTCCACCATACCCAAGGCTCTTGTATGGGGCAATCAGGTCTCTCCTGTATGTAGCCACTCCTGTGCCCACTCCTGTTGTTTTTTTCTAGATACTGGTTAGATGCAGTTAACCACTAATCATCACTGTAAATTAGAGAGTCAGTTGTGACTATGTATCAACCCTTCGTTCTCCTCTTATTAGACATAGGACAGACAGTGGTGTCTGCCTCACCGGGCTGTGGGGACAATTAAATGGAGTAAGACTTACAAAGCTCTTGGACCTGTAAGTGGTCCATGGAAGCCCTCTGTAAATGTTGTTGAATGGAGGAAAGACTCTTGAATCAAGAGTGCAGCAACTGGCCTCAAGAAATATGGACGAGAAATTCATCAGGAATTACAAGGCTAGTTTCTGTGAAACTAGCTTGATGGCTAGTGAGTGGCTCATCTCTTGATGGCTAAAATTGTTGTTTATTCAATCAACAATTGCAGGTATCTGCTGAGTAAATTCACAGATTGCACACCATTTTGAGTATTGTGTATATGTTTGTGTGTTCACATATGTGTGAATGCATGTGTGAGTGCCAGTGCACATGTTTGTGGTAGCCCAAGGTTGGCATCCAGTATCTTCCTTCATCTTTTTTCACCTAACATTTTGAGGCAGGGTCTCTTGGTGAACCTGGAGTTTGCCATTTATGCTCATCTAGGTAGCCAGGTTGTTTTGGGGATTCCTTGTCTCTGCCTCAAGCACTGTGAACATACAGACAGCTACCCTCCCTCCTGACTTCGACGTGGGGTTTTGGTGTCTGAACTGTGACTCTCATGCTTACATGGGAAATAGTTTAGCTACTGAGTTATCTCCCTTGCCCTCACAGACGTTTTTAAAGACAATAGTACTGATACTTAGGAGTCTTGTCTCCCTCCGAGCTTCATTCTGTTCTGCTATTTCACTGGCTTTGTGCTCCCAGACTGGGCAGAGTGGCCCACTATAGACCAGAATCTGAGCCTCCTACAGATGTAAGTACAGGAGACTGTAAAATGCTGGCAGTCCCTTCTGTGCTTTTCACGGGCTTTCCCTGAGTGCAGGGTGGCTGCAATGTGCTGTACGAATTCTGGAGGACAAGGCTCCACCAAGGCTCTGGATGGAGGTCAAGGCTGGCTGATGACACTATTGTCTGACTTTTCCTGGGAAGGCATGAACAAGTGTCTCAAACACAGTACTGATGACATAACAGAGAAATGATTCCTCCTAATTGTAGCTTAGGGATCTAGTGAGTTTATTGAAGTTACTTACAGGAATCTGGGCACGGCCTTATAGGAGCATTGGCGACTCAAAGGAAGATGTATTGTAGAAACACTCATCTCTTGATGGCTAAAACAAGCCACATCTTTGCAGCTCCCTGCACAACTAGCAGTCAGCTGGACCTCTAGGAGATTCTCCTTCCCTCAGTCATTACTGTTGTTTACTTAACCTTGAGCCAGGGCCCTGTAAATTTTGGAGTTTTGTTTCCTTTCTGATTCACTTACTTCCCAGAACTTTTCCTCTTTCTTTTATGAAGTAATGCTTCGATGGAGGAAAAGGAGCTATTTGCCACCCTGTTGCTTTGTTTACTGTGTGAATTAACACTTGCTGAGAGCATATAGTCACTAAAAATGTAGTATGACACCTGAGATCAGGTAGTCCTAGCTAAATTCCCATGACTACATCTTTTAGTTGGAGCAAATCTTTGAGAAATGATTCTTGCTTTTTAGTGTGGTGGAAGAAATAAAGTTTAATACACTGTCACCTCTGTGCTTTGTGGGACCATGAGGATAATAAAGCTGAACTTCAAGGTCACTGCTAGGCTGTGAGCTCCTCAGAGGCTTGCAACTGTGATGAGTCTCAACTTCCACTGTGAGGAAAAGAGAAGAAACAGGATCTCAGAGAGGTTCATGGCACAGATTTCACCTGGACATCACACTTACAGGGGAGAGATTACCTACATGACTACATACATAAAACCTACCAAGTCAGAACAGCTGTATAAAAATTTTATATCTAAATGGCATGGTGGCATTGGTGTGCACGCCTCTTTTAGTGTTGTAAACATTTCTATAGCTCGTATGGTGGAATTGTCCTCAAATCAAAGTGATCGCCAAGAATCATGGTCTCTCCAACTTGTACCTGTTGGACATGGGTGGGTTAACATTCTATACAATGCACAGGTTTCCAACTACATATAGCTTACAGACTCACTGTAATACCGATGGTCCTCAAGAGGAGGCAAGAAAAAGCATAGTGAGCCTGCTGGCCCCAGATGCTACATATAGAGGGACCAGTGTTGTGGTTAATTTCTATTGCTAAACTACAGAATATAGAATCCCCTAATAGACACTGTGGTGTGGCTGCTAAGTTCCTAAATTGGGATTATGGGAGTAAAAAACTCAACCTAAATGTGCAGAGCACCATCCTCTAGGCTGAAGTATCAGTTGAGCACAAAGGAGCGAACCCACGAGACACCAGCACTCATCTCTCTCTGCTTCCCAGTGAGGACAATGTGAGCAGTGCCCTCACTCTCTTACTTCCATTTCTCCCAGGGGAATTCCAGAACCTGGTGTCCTGACCTACTTGGCAACCCAGACATTATGCTTTGGATTTGATTGCCTACTGTCCAGGAATGTGGTCAATCCTCACACATTTTCCCCACAGGGCTGACTAGCTGTCACAGCTTGTTTATGGCTTGGTCTTTGGATAGGTGACCTTGAGAGATGAGTCATCCAGAATCAGATTCAGTCTGGAGCATTTCATTGCTTGATTTTGTGCTTGACTGTGATACGGAAAGAGTCCTCCATGCTGGTGCTGAATTCCATGATGCCCAGACTCTTTGCCCGATCCCACCCAAGCCCTGCATGCCATCATTCTCTGCATGCTGAAACATTTTGTCCCTGCTCTAGAGAGCACAGCTGTGGCCTTCCCCAGGGACCTCCACAGTCTCCCAAAAAGAACTGAACATTTATCCACCTGATGAGTGGTTTCCGATTCCCCAGAGGCTCTATTTTGGAGAACTGAATCAGTTCAAGCTTAGAAATGCCAATTTACTGTTGTCAGTGACTATAGACGTAACTTACAATTTGACTTGATGAGTAGTTTCTTCTCTAACTTCATTTGGCTGGAGAGCAATGGTGTGTGAGTGGTAATTTCATTCTTCCCACCAGTTTTCACAGTGGGCTCTCTGAAAAGCTTTCTGGTCACCTCCTAACACATCACAGTGAGTGGGACAGCCACCCACTGTCCAAGTTGGAAAACTTAGATTCTGTTGTAATGATAGGTTCTCTCTGAGCCACAGTGATCCCCATTTTCCCCCTGTTGTCATAATAGTTAAATTGAAATGACATTGTATGTAATCATAGTTTTTAATAAGACAATAAGTTATATATGCAAGGAAATCAGACTTAAATGTTTAGTGACAGGGAATTGTGATTTGCTGAAGTATACACTGATTTTAACTTGGACAGGTTCTCTGTATTATGAAGTAAGCAAGCCTGCTGTGCTGGATAAAACCTGTTCTTTGGTCATGGTGTTTTGTCATAGCCATAATAATCATAAATAAGGAGCCACTTACCCACACACAGATATGATTATGCTGGCTGTTGCTCCGACACCAGCCCTTCGTTTTCCTTCCTGCACTTCTGTAGTTGCTCGAAGAATCTGTACAAAAGCAATATTATGGTTCAAATCTAAATCTCACTCTGAGGCTCATGGTTTACTGCTTTTAACCTCCTGAGTAGTAGCACTATTTGAGGGGGTTATAGAAACTAGAGGGTGATGGGACATGAGCCTGGCTGGTTGAGACCAGTCACTGGGAACATCCATCGAGGATGTGTAACAGGACTTAGTCATGTCCAGAATGGGAAAAGGTAATTTCTCTAAAGAGCCCAACAGTTCTAGGAAGAGCCCAGATCCTGCGTGGACATGGACAGGTCTCCTGGTACAGCAGAACTGGTTTCTACCAATGAAACCGGAGCTCAAATTCCCATGCCATCTGTTAATGGCAGCAAACAGGCTGGAACCCACATCTTCCCCCTCTTAGAGCTGCTTATGTCGTAAATAGTGGCTCTCCATCATAAGCAGCTATAACTGCTTTATTAAAATGGTAGCCAAAAAACACAAAACAAGACTTCAACCTGTAAGTATTCGGTGTGCTGTGCTCTAATTAACTGGTATGAAGTAACCTTTGTAAGGGACCCGTGAGAATCAAGCATTGTGAAACCACGGAAACAGCAACCGTTGTACTGTGACTAGGACACAACTCCAGGGATATGCTGGAGATGGGTGGAAGGTGTCCTTTCTCTCAGAAGTGCAGAATGGCCCTGGCTAGAGGGAGGAACTGGTAGCTCCTTTTCACACCCCAAGTGGGTGTCTTCTAAAGGCCAACGTCTGGGTGGGACCTGAACTCTTGTGATGCAGGACAGTGTTAGATGAGACAAGCTCTCCCTCTGCAGGAACATGATAAAGCCACCTGGGGTTCAGTCCTGCTCCAGAATCTGATCCGACAGCCCCAAGAGAAAGAGGACACTAATTAATATACCTCTGCTCATTACACTGACTTGCTGTCCTGATAGGATACAGATGCATATAAGATGATGATTAGATGTAAGAATTCTGAAATTGAAAAATTTAAAAATCCAACAATCCAGCATGGATAGGCGAGGGGGTCATTAAGCCTCACCCAGAGCTATTAGCAGTAGAGAGTCCTTGTCTCCAGAGGTGTGGCCTCCCGTAAGTTATGCATGCTCCAGTGCACAGGTCTACATGTGTGCACATGCAAGCAACAATAATCGGACTCAGGGGACTAGAAAGAGAAGAGGGAAATGAAGAGAATGTGGTAGGGTTTTGGAGAAGTCGGAGAGGCATTTATAAAAATAATAGTTAACAAGTATGAAACCCTCAAATAACCATGAAAATTTAAAAATTTGTACGAAAGTATCCTATTCTCTCTCTGAAAAGTGAATTGGCTTTAAATGTTTGCTTGTTTGCCTGATTCAGTAAAGAGGAAAAGCCCAAGCAGAACTGACAAACTCCATGGCCAGCGCCTTCATTCACAGAGCCATCTCAACCTCCCATTCCCAAACATTTCACTGCACTCTACATCCATAGTGATGTGACAACACAACAAAAGAGATGTGTTCATTTTACATAACATAGAAATTTTATCTACTGCATTTCTCAGTCCGTTTTTTTTAAAGTTGGTCATTCGTCTACCTTTTGGATTTAAAATAGAGATTGTAACTTACATTTGGTTGTTAAATAAGACGTGGAGTGGGAGAGAAAGTCACTATATTTGAGTGTCCATTTTTACTCATAGAGTATGTGTCCCTAGAAAGGACTGGCTTTGGGATGTAGCAGACTTGGTTATAGAATACAGGAAGAGGTGACTGCTAAGGGGGCCCTAGACGAGGATCTGAGTTTGAGGTGGTTTCAGAAAAAAGATGAGGGACAGTATGACAGCAATAAGCTTTCCTGAGACCCTCTGAAGGATACTTGGGAACTGAAGCAAGAGCTAACTGTCTGAAACCCAAGAAACTGTGAGAAGGAGCAAGCCACAGTGACTGCCCAGGAAGGAGATGGAGGACTTTTGGGCAATGAGCAAACTCCTAACATTTGGCCTTTAAAAGTGGATAAAGACAAATTTGAAGGAAATTCATGTGTTTCGAACTTAGGCTTCTATTAGAAATTCACTTTTATTATGATTCAACACCATTATCAGCAGGTCCTGTTCACCAAGAGCAGGGGGTCCACCTCAAGACACCAAGAAAAGCATCATCTATAAGAGCCATAGTGTGGAGCTGAATCAAACATGGGGGCTGCTGGTTGTTTTAAAGGCAATAGATTAACATTTAAATTATTCTAATTTGACTTTAAACTTTCTGAGATTGCCCTTCTGTGATTCTTTTCCCTCAAAATAATTCTTTTCCTTCCAGAGTGTGGGAAATGTCACTGTGAGCAAAATAGGTCTACACCGAAGTAAGTGCTGGATAGGATAGCAAGCTCACGTTTACTCTCACTGGGCTCACGAATGCAGAAACCAAAAACACAAGGGAAGTTCGCATGTTACAGTGCCTTTCGTATGGACTCAGACTTCTAACTCCGTTTCTGAAATAGTTTGTAATCACTGGAGGATGGTGGCTGTTTTTCATAGAGGAAATGAAATACTGGAAAAATATTTTACTTCTAGTTTTTTTGGGGGGAAGGGGTGAGGAATGTTGCCAGCCTCTCCCTGGTGCAATAAAGCTTGTTCTTTAGCATGCACGTGAAGGAGAAGGTGCAATGAAAGGCTTTTCTTATCTCACATTGTCTGTTGGTATTTTGAATTTTTAATATCACCTATGCTTTCCTGTTTCAGAATCAAAATCAATGAATAATATCCTTGGGGAAATAACCATACCTTCTTTTCTTATCCAGGTGAAGTACTCTTATTTAAAACTCAATAAGTAAGGCTGTAATACCATGGCCTGACCTTAGGAAACTTTGGGGTATTTGTATATCTGTTTTTCTTCGGAGCAGCATTGACTTCCCAATCAGACAGCCTTTCCTATATGTGTTTGAAACATGTTGTCCCCTCCCTCCCCACCCTTGCAGGAACGGCTCCTGCTCTCCTTGCTGCCAGCTCACATCGCCATGGAGATGAAAGCTGAAATCATTCAGAGGCTGCAGGGCCCCAAAGCAGGACAGATGGAAAACACAAACAACTTCCACAATCTGTATGTCAAACGACACACCAACGTGAGGTATGGTGCCCCGTGCAGGCCCACAGCACTGGAATCAGTGGTCTTTTCCCAGGGAGTCACATCTTACAATAACCACCCATCCATTGGTGGTAGAGTGGGGCTCAAATCTCTTACCCTTCTGATGCCTCTTGTGACTTTCCTATTAAAATGGGGGTAATTTGGTATACTTCACTCATTGGGTTGAGATGTAGTTGTATGCTTACTGTCTGTGGATAATAGGAAGGGGGAAAGGAAATGGATTGTGGGGTCTTTTTTTCTGAAAACCCCCATAGTCAGACTGCAGTATAATTAGAATGAAGGCCAGGATCTTTTTGGATGGAGCGGCCAACCCTTCCAGATGGATTTCCTGGAAACAGGACCTCCATGAAGCCAGTGCATTCCAAGGAGGCTGGGATACTTTGTTTCAGGATCTGACCAACCAGAGACAAAGGCCATGGGAGCCGGATGTATTTCTCATGACAGTAACTGCCTTATCAACACAGACATTGTAATAGGAATCCCCCAGGCAGTTATTCCTAGAATTATAGTACTCAGAGGCCAGCAAGCTAACACTGGGAATCTAGCCAAGAAGAAAGATGTATGAAGCCTCTATCACCCGTGAATACTGAAGGGGAACTGTGAGGCCCTTCACTTCAGGCTGGAAAGAAGACTCATTCCTGTATCCCCATCCCTAAGCCACCCACATAGCTGGCATTCCTCTCATGTCCTACCTATCCCAAGTACTTCCTTTAGGAGTTTGCTCTCTCGTCCACTCACTGTGTTGCTGGGAGGCTTTCTGTTCACATTGGCAATCCCCATAATCCTCTGCAAATATACCTGGCTGCATTTGCTATTCTTCAATTGTCAGGGAAGATTCTTGAATTGTACAGAGTGCCCAGGACCACAGATACATTTAACTGAACATCTGCTAGAAGTGGGCCCTAGCCTATTCCCCAAATCTTGGCTCCCAACCACAGTCTGCTGAACATCTGCTAGAACTGGGCCTCAGTCTGTTCTCCAAATCTGGGCTCTCAGCACAAGCTACTGTCTCCTGGGCCAGCTGTTTTAGATCAAAATTTTGAAACTCAGAGATGAAACACACATTGCAGAAGCTTAGATCCGTAGCTCATTCGGCATCAGATCTTACAAAAGGGTGCACAGAACCCATGATACAAGCATACACACGAATACATGAGCAATAAGATGGTCTTCCCACCGGACAAGGCCTAAAGGAGAGACATTGGGTGGGTGATGGGAAAAACTACGCCTATTTGAAGAAAGTTATGGCACATTAAGCAATAAAATTATTTAAAAGCCCTGTTTGCCTGTGGCTTATAAACATTCCATCTATAAAGTTAAAGAAATAAGACAATTCATTTCTGGTATCAGGTTGTGTGCTGTTCTGTTCCAACCATTCATTGTACAATCCCTTCCCATCACAGGAGTTAATTTTAAGCTACTTATTGGGTAATCAAAGCCTTAAAGAAAAAGGTGGTTTGTGTGAGCAGTCCTTGAACATCTTTACTGACAACTGATCAACCACAAGCATTTAATGAAGCCCTTAGAACACCTATATTAGCTTTCAATTTCTGTATAGCAAGTCATGCCTAAATTTAATGGCCTTTAACAAACATAAGCATCTCACAGTGTCTGTGTGTTAGAAATTTGAGAGATACTCATCCAGATGTTTTGGCTGTGCTGTGATACTACAGGGCGTGTGTTGTTCATAGCTGCTGGAGGACCTGCTTTCTATCCTGCCCTCCTTGGAGGGTTCACATGGGTTGTTATGTTAGCTGGAGGCCTCAGATCCTCTAGTAATCACAATCAGCTTCCTGAACTGATACAATATGGCAACTCAGTTCCGCCAGTACAAGGAGTCTGTAGGCAAAGCCAGAAAAATTAATTACTACCTCCTGGTTCTGCTACGACCTTCACTAGACATGGAATTTATTCTCCAATGATAATAATAATAATAATAATAATAATAATAATAATAATAATAATAATTTTTCAGTATGAAGACAGCAACGGTTGGTTGCCTTCTGACTCTTGATCCCCTTTCTCCGGATCTTCCCTGGCACTTCTTTAAACATCCAGAGACACAACATTTGAAAAATGAAAGCAAAATAAAAATGAATGGTTTTTTTGTTTTGTTTTGTTTTTTTCTCAATCTCAATGTATCATCCTATCTGAAACTAACTCCTTCTTTCACAGTTCAGGACCTAGAGGGTTTCTCTATACTCTGGTTAGTTTTTCTTATCCTCAAGTTGCCACCTTTGGTAATAACTTTCACTGAGCCACAGACCTGATTTGCACTGACTTCTCCTCTGACTTGTCCTGTCCCCAGCAAGTGTGATTCCTCTGCATCCTTGTTGCATTGACCAGGCAAGTGTCCAAGCCCCACTAACCATGAGATCCCACTCAGAGAGCACATCTGTCTTTGTCTTGCTACAATCTTGATGCTTTCTTCTCTCTCCTGAGTTTATCTCCTATTAATGAGTACTGTTGTCACTCCTGTGGCTCCTTTGTGCCTCTCCACTCTCTGTGACTTTGTAAGACATGGAACTCAACACATCCTGTGCTCATTCACCTCATGGGTGACTTAGGCAGCAGCAAAACTGGCAAGGCTGAAGTGGTCCCCTTCCTGTGCAAGCTCATGATCTATGTGAACCTGGATTCCCAAACACAGCTCACCTGGGAATTACTCTTCAGCTTCAATGTCTCTCCCTGGATGCTCCCTGACAGCATCTAATTAGCCACAATGTGTTTGATTTTCCTTCCATGCTGGACCATGTCTCTCCACTGCTTCCTGGCACAAACTTTCCTCAGGCTCCAGTCCTCTGCCTGCTTCCAAGTTGCACGGCCAGAGCAATCTTTATAGTAATGATGGGTTCACCATCCCCCAATGCCCGTGAGGCCTGAGAGCCTCATGATTCCTTTACATGATTTCACACATCGTATCACAATCTCTGCTTGCTTTTTTCACTTCTTTATTGCAAAATAAACTCTGAGTCAGCCTATGATATCTGCTGCCAGCCTGCCATGGGGGTGCTTTGCCCAGTCCAAGTTTTAATCAAGAGGAAAGCTGTTGAGATGGTAGACAGAAAGGAGGTGGCATGGCCACCTTGACATGTTCCATTTCCAGAGTTCTTCCAGGTGCTCTTTCTCTGAGTGGGAAAATTCAATCCTTTCTCTTAGAACATGGCTCAACCTCAGCCATCTCTGGCCTGAGAGATCATGAGAACCACAGAAAGGCCAACCTTTCAGAAGCCTGCAGCAGTCACTTGTGTTTCTATTCCCCCAACAGAAGAGCACATCTCTGCTCTGGATAAAGCCACAGCTTGTGATATAGCTTTCTATCCTGATCTGGATGCAACAAGGGCAACTGGCAACACATAGTTCTGTTTTTATTGTGGTAAAATAGGCCCAATGTTTCACAATTTAACCACTTCTAAGGGAATAGTTCTATGGGAAGAAGTGGCTTCATGGTGCTTTCCAATCTCCAGGATTATTTCTTCATAGTACATGGGGTCTCCATTCCCATTAAACAACAGCTCCTCACATACTCTAAACAACCCAGCAGCAACCATTCTGCTATCTGCAATATTTCATAGTCTAGTCAGCACACAACGGAATCATGCAGCAGTCACCATTTTGTGTCACTTACCAGAGAACCTGCAAGTCCAGCATATCCTGGAGTTTCATTTCTTTCCAAGGCTGACTAATATTCCAGGGTATGCACAGATCTCATCTTCTCTTTACATACATCCACAGATGGACTATAGGGTTGTTTCTACTCTCTGTCTTGAAATGAAGCGAATTTATATACAAGCAGATGCATGAGTCTCTGATTTCAGCTCTAAGTCCTGTTGTTTTCAGGGTTAAATTTTTCAGGAGCTACTGTTTGCCCCATACAGACTGATCCCCCTATCCTTTCATTAGCAACACACAATGGGTTCATGTCTCCATAGGCTTGCAAATCCCTACATTCTCTTTTTGGTTTAATAGCCTTCTTAATGGCTATAAAACAGCAGTCATTTCATGATACATCTCGAGTTATAGCACATCGCCATGTTAACATTCAAACTGAGAGCATGAGTTTGGACTTCCTTATAAGGCCATCATGAAAATCAGGACTGTGCTATTGTATGGGGAGAGTGTGAAACACATACTAGCACATTGCAGAGGTTAAGCTTGTAGTGACTCACAGTGGCCTCCACTCATCTGCACATACAGGAGCGGAGCTACACTGTCATATACACAGAGTAAGTTCCTGGGCACCTCCCAGCCTGCACGTGCCTCTTCTCTTCTAGCACTTGGATGTTTCCCCTAATAGCACTTACATTTACCATGAGTCATGTTTGGACACTCACTATGTCCTTGTTTGTTTAGTATGTCATCCCACTTGAAGTCTGAGCAGGTAGCAAATTATGCAGGATTGTATGATTGTCATCCCCTTTTAGAAAAGATCATTGCTTCACTGTTTTCTTTGAACTGGTGCACACAGCATTAGGCTTTATCATCTGCTGGTTCTAGTGTAGGAGCTTGTACGTGAGCCATGTGACAGTTCAAGAAGGCATTCCACTGGCCTCCTGAGGTGCATGAGTCAGGAGGCAGATATAAAGCACCCAGGAGGATGGAAGGAAGACACAAGTACAGATCCAGAGCTGGACCAGAACAAAGAAGCAGCTTGTCTCGCCCCTTAAAAATGCAAGACTTGAAAAAATATATCAATTGTGATTTAATGAAAGGTTTACGTATTTCCTGTCCAGGAAATCGAGTGTTTCTTGTAAAAATATTACATACAAAACATTTACAAGTCTTGTATTTACAACATAACATAGGCTTTTAAAATATCTTACCCCACCTGTTTCCATAGCATATTATACGCTGACATTGTTGGCTTCACCCGCCTTGCAAGCGATTGCTCCCCTGGCGAACTGGTCCACATGCTGAATGAACTCTTTGGGAAGTTTGATCAAATAGCAAAGGTGAGTATCACATCAGTCCATCCACTGTGAAGGTGAATAAATGCTCAGCATGTTTTCTCTCCTTCAAGAATGTTTGCAAAGCCTGTTAGTTTTCTTTGCTGTGACTAGGAAGAGCAGTGCTCTAGCATGTAAGTACTTCAAGTTTTCTTCTATTGTTAATGATTTTATGTTTAATTTATAATTATGTATAATTCCATGCTCAAAATGGTGAGATTCTCTTTGTGACACTCTCCACCTTGTGCTCTTTCGGGGTACCTTTGTACGCATCTTTTTGTGAATGATTAATCATCCTGTCTTCACATATTTAAGTAGGATTCTGGAAGAATCCCTGAGGTATACAGCGTGCTGTTTGTACAGCCCTTTGTTTACTATTGTGTCATTTTATCGTATAACTTTGTGCCACTTCAACAGACAAGTCAGCTGTGTGTCTTCCTCTACATGCTCATATATGGGAAACTTCACAAAGACATGAACTCAAGCCATCTCAGAGCACACTAGACCTTACATAGAGAAACTTCTAGAATTTCTGGCAGAATATGGATAGAAAAACATTTCTTTTTCTTTTTTGTCAACTCTTTCCTTTTCATTAAATACTTCCTTTCACCCCAATTTTGTTTGGGAATGGCTCCCGACACCTTTCACCATACCTATTAATATTAGTTACTTACGCAGAGAAGAGTTGCTTTGCGTGGATTAGTTCATTTTTAACCAGCTGCCAATGTCTTAGAAAGAAATTTGGTTCACAGATGAGACCATGGTCCTTTGTGGTCCCATCCCTAAGATGTGCTGCCTTATTCTGTATATGGGCTCCCTCTGAGAAAGGAGGTTGAAATTTTAGTGAGAGAATGGTTCTACCTCTGTCCTTTTCAAATGAAAATAATAAGTCTTAGAAGTTAACATTTAGAGAAAAGGAAACGACGAAACTTAATCCATTTTTATAGTGTGTGCTGGTAGTATTATGTACAAAGATCCCAACCATTCCTGATAGCAGCATAACTCACATCCACGTGACAATCTCTATTCTGTGAACCTCTTAGGACTGACATTTCCCCTTTTCGTGGGGATCAGTCATATTGGAATAGGACCTCTCCTCTTCTAGTGGAACGTCAGTGTAACTCACTATATGTGCAGTAATTCTGTTGCCAAGTAAAATGACAGAAATGGGCAACAGTAAGTATGCCTACAGAATAATCTAGAATAACATATTTACCCTACTCAGAATAGAGGGCTATTGTGATTTATTGTAAGATTCTCTGGCTGCATCTTCGTCTAGCGGATGCAGTCTAGCCATCACTGGTCAGAGATGCTGTCCATTTTGATGCTCACAATACAGTTAAATAACATTAACCAAGCATCATAAACAAGCAGCCAGCCCAGCCCATGGAGTGAATATTTGATAAAGCACATCACTTAAGCCAAGTACATCAAAGTCATTGTTATTAACATCCATACTCTCTGACCTAGAATATTCATTAAGAAGTGTCCAAGGAGCTGGATTAATGAGTAGTTTGCTCCTTTCTTATTTGTGTTACTACACTGACATAAGTAAATATATCACCAACAGTTAGTTATATAAATAAGCATGAACACAAGTCTAGCCTGTGAGCTATTAGTCAGGAAAAGACACTTGCCAAAACCTCTGACAAACTACATACATGCTTACAGTGATGACATGTGTTATTCTCAGAGGAAATAATTTGTGTTTAGAAAACTTTGAGTTTTGGTGTGTTTTACTAAAGGACTGCTTAAAGAGTTTAAAAGGAATGTAGCCATTGATGCATATTAATGAGATAACCTAAATATCGTACATCTTGTAGTGTAAATTACAATATTTAATATAAATACAATGTAAAAAAAGCAAAATGCGTTAGTCAAACTTTGTTTCTTTTCATTTTTTAGAATTACTTTTGAATTGTATATGGATGTGCATCTCTGTATGGATGAGACGCCATCAGCTCTCCTGAAGCTGGAGTTGCAGGGGATTGTGAGAGACCAGATGCAAATGCTGGGAACTGAACCTAGGGTCTCTGCAAGAGCATACCTTCTCTTAACCATTGAGCTATCTACCTGGCCCTATGTTGATCAAACTTTGTATTAGAAAAAATTTATCCTAATATCACAACTAGATTCTTAAATGGTGTGTCTGTGTTACATAGTAGCTTATTGAAGTGTGAAGACAATTATCAATGTGTGTCTGTAGGAAGGAGTCTGCTGCGGTTAAAATAAAAGAGAAAAACCCAAGCATATTAGAGAACACCATAAGACCTTAACTCATTAAGTCTCACTCTCCGATTCTGGTCTCAATGACTCCAGTCTTCATAGAACGCTCATTGGTTCTTCTCCATGAGCGTTTAGAGAAGTTCAAACTACAGAGAACAATCATCCTCTGCCCCTAGGAGAACCACTCCAAAGCAATTCCTGTATGTCTCATGTCTTCCCCCTTCCCAGGACTTGTGTGCTCTGGAAATGGGCATGGGGGAAGGGGTGGCTAGTTGTCGCTGGACGGTGAGGAAAGCCCAGGTTCTGACTCCCTCTCTTCATGCGCCCTGTCCATGGGAGCTGAGTCAGCATTGGATGCTGCTGTTCCGCTCTGAATCACTGTAAGAGCTCAATGCAAATGAGGTCTTCTGATTTCTTTCTCCAGGAGAATGAATGCATGAGAATTAAAATTTTAGGAGACTGCTATTACTGTGTTTCCGGGCTCCCTATATCACTCCCTAACCATGCCAAGAACTGTGTGAAAATGGGATTGGATATGTGCGAAGCCATAAAGTAAGTTGTACGGCTCAGAAATACTGTTTGAGTGCAGAACAATTCTGAGTTGTAATTCTCACCTGCTATTTCTATTTTCTGTGTACTGGCACTTACTGTACATTTAAGGGTAAATATGAGGAAATGGATCTATTGGCTCGAGAATACCTCAGTCCAGAGAAAGACTGGCACAGGTGTTTAGGGTCGTAGTTATCATCCAAGGATTTCAGTGAAACTGAGTTAATACTTTGTTTCAACGGTGATTAAAACAAATTCCATTCACTGACTGTACATTCTGTTATATGCTATCTATTAATCTCAGGCATGATTGATGAGGTGATTTAAAATACTTTGATTTCTTAAGCCCCCAATCATGGGTGACAGACAGAAGAATCTCTCATACACTCTGGGAAGTCTTTGTTCTCTTTTCTCTTACATGAAGGGGCAGCATTTGTACTCTCGTTATTGGCATGAGTCAGGTAGTCTAGTGAAGAGATACCATTTGGGGGAAGCCATTTATTTTTACATCAGTAGCTCATTTTCCTGGACATTGTAACATCCTCCAATGCCATCATTATGCACACTCTGGGCCATTGTGAGATGCTGATGGTTTGCTTTACTGTGATGTAACAGACCATTTTCTGTCCTTTGCAATGAGATGCTGTTCTTCTGTGCTTCCCCTTCATTTGCCCTGTAGCAATTGTCTCCAAGTGCTAGCATCATCTCCCTAAACACTTGCTGTGTAATGATACCTTGAATGGTAAATGATATAAGTAAATATTGTCCAATGTTTCTCTTGCTCTGCTTTAGTGAAATTCTTCACTGACCTCTAATGACCAATAACCTAATAATGATTATTATTAGTCATAAAATATTAGATACAATTTTAAATTACATTCATTTTCATAAAATACTACATATTACTAAAACTCTTAAAATTATTTTCCTTGTTACATAGTGTGTTCAACTGATAAGGTTTAACCTTATGATTACTTTTTAAAATTCACATTCAGGCTAAAGGTATTAAGTTCCCAAATATGTTCATAATATGCTTACTAATGACATACCCCTTAGAAAGCACTAGAATTGCAAATGGTGTCTGATATTGCAAGACAGTGATGCCTAAAGATTCTGAATTGAACATTTAGCAAGAAGTCACACCTGATGGATCTGTTCTTGATACATGTTACTTAGAAATATAAAAAACAGTAGCCTAAATGCTTTGATACTCCTGACAAAGCTAAGCAGACCCTGGAGCTTTGGGCCAACTTCTGGAGTGACTGGGAGAGAATCCTCTTGTCCTCTGCCATGGGAACATTCATGGTGACATCGCCAAAAGTCTGACATGCTCTGGATAATAAAACACAGGGAATTTGGCCATGAGCTAAAGGAATGAAAGGGCACTACTGATCTGTGATCACTTTGCTTCTGTTTAGGAAAGTGAGGGATGCTACCGGAGTTGATATCAACATGCGTGTAGGAGTGCATTCTGGGAACGTTCTCTGTGGTGTGATTGGTCTCCAGAAGTGGCAGTATGATGTGTGGTCTCATGATGTTACTCTGGCAAACCACATGGAAGCTGGAGGAGTCCCTGGGTAAGACAAATCTTGAATTTCTCTCTTTAAGCTGGTGACTTAACTAGACATGCCAGGTGAACAAGGTAGCAATGGGTTGCTGAGTTTTAGATGACAACTCTTGCCTGTGTTGGTATCAAGCTACCTATGTCCAGTGACCTCTTATGAAAATCACTTGACTTTGCTCTCAGGATAGCGATAGAGTGCTTTAAAATGTAAAAATCCTGGTTTATTCCCTAGCCACACACACACACACACACACACACACACACACACACACATACACACATACACACACACACATACACACACACACACACACACAGAGAGAGAGAGAGAGAATGGTTTAGAGAGGCTCAGATCCCAATTTTATAAGCCTTTTAGCCTGTTTTCAAGCATATAAATATCCCATAGTAAATTCTAAACCCTGACTTGTTTGCAAATTTATAAATATTGATCTGAATTACCATTGAATGATTCGGTATAGGCATGGCATCACTCCAGCAGTGTAGCATCTGCCAGGAGTAGTCTAAGTACCGTAAGCAGCCTTAGAGTCCACTTGTAGTTAGTTGTCAGTCTTGTGACTCTCACATGTGGGAATTGTCATTCAAGAAGCAGAGGACCATGCATTGGGAAGGAAATTCATGCTTTCATACAGTTGACCCCGGATGTGGATTTTGACAGATATTCTCACAGGAAAATTCACTGTGATCCAACATTCTCCTGATGAGGTTCACCAAACTTCATGTGCAGGTTTCTGTGTGCACAAAGAATCTGCAAGTATTAGTCACTCATGACCTCTAGATGCCATTCTTCAAAGCAGTGGCAAAGTAGTCTATAAACTTCCACTAAATTCAATATCTCTAAGGACACATTGGTTTTCCTTCACATGGAAGAGAAAGTATTCCCAGAATCAATAGAAACCTTTCTTTACATTTTTCCCTTTTCATGTTTAAAATTTCAATTCCAGGCGTGTTCACATTTCTTCAGTCACTCTGGAGCACTTGAATGGGGCTTATAAAGTGGAGGAAGGAGATGGTGAGATAAGAGACCCATATTTAAAGCAGCACTTGGTGAAAACCTACTTTGTAATCAATCCCAAGGTCAGTACCACTGCACAGTGTTTATACTTAGCTCATTATTTCAGTGACTGGGAAGGAGTAGCAAAAGTATTGTTGCAGATAATGCTTTTAGCCAGGAATTAGTATAGTTCTCTGCTACTCTTCACCCTTAAACCACTTTAAATGCAATCAATGGCTTGATTATAGAAGACACTTTTATAAAGATGAATTCAAATACTAATTCAGAAAACATTTTGAATATATCTCCTGTCTGTATGCTGGGAGATGGATGAAGGATGATGGTTAGGGTTACTGTAGAGATCTGTCTAGGTATTGTGTTTTTGTTGCATAATACTGTGCATTAGTTAGGGTTTTATTGCTATGAACGGACACTACGGCCAATGCAAATTTTATAAAAGACAACATTTAATTGGGGCTGGCTTACAGGTTTAGAGGTTCAGTCCATTATCATCAAGGTAGGAGCATGGCAGCATCCTGGCAGGCATGATGCAGGAGGGGCTGAGTTCGACATCTTCACCGAAAGGAAGCCAGGAACAGACTAAGCATCCTTAGGCAGCTAGGAGGAGGGTCTCTAAGCCCACCCCCACGATGACACACTTCCTCCAACAAGGCCACACCTTCTAATAGCACCACTCCCTGGGTCAAGGATATGTAAAACATCACATACTGTATGTGAAAGGCTTTCAGTGTGCACAGTCTTGAAACCTGTGAGTGGAGAAGAAATAGAGATTTTATTGAAGCCATCAAAACCTAAAATTATCGTGAGATGAGATAAGATGACTATGAAAGAAGAGAAGAGAATTTTCATGGTTAACAAGCAAACCTCACAATCGATTTCCAATCCATTTATGAAAACCTACATACATCCAGACCCACTTCCCTTGAGCCCATCACCTGGGAGATGTACAGACAAGAAAGCACGGCCTCTTCTTGTGTACACACTGCCTGTTTGATGAAATCAAGAGACTTTCAGTGTTGTAATCTTCTCTCAAATTCCTGCCAAATTGGTATCATCAGTTTCAGTTTAAGACCCTGAAGCTCTGGACAGTTGCATAACTGTCTTCAAGTGGTAACACTAGTAAATGGTACAGAATGCAGCAAGAGAGGCTTTAGAGCTACATCAACCAAGATTACAAAATCAAGATTAAAATCATGAAGCATTTGTCTGTGATACCTTCCCTGGAGCCTGGTTCATCTTTAGGGACACACTTCTGATTAGTTTCACCTTTAGGGAAACACTTCTGATTAGTTTCACAGTTGACCTAGAGGTAAATGTGTGATGGGTATCATGAGTGGCAAGCAGATGGTATGTGTCCTGTATTCGGGCAAAGAACACAAAAACACAGGTGTGTGAGGCCACCTAGCATGACCAACACAGCCAAACCTAGTCACAAAACTGTCAACACAAACCAAAGCAGATCCTAAGTTCTGCCAAAGGGTTTACTTTATGCACCATGATCTATTAAAGTCCTTTTACTGAGTTTCTATTGCTGGTGAGTTTTACTGTCTAAAAAAGAGCAATTCACTTGACCAAATGAGGCTGGAGCAGGACCTGGGAGGTGATGGGGGGGGGTTGAAGTGTGCCTATTGTGATGCTTGCTTCTCCTCCCAAGGGAGAGCGACGGAGTCCTCAGCATCTCTTCAGACCTCGACACACTCTGGACGGAGCCAAGATGAGAGCATCTGTCCGCATGACCCGGTACTTGGAGTCCTGGGGAGCAGCCAAGCCATTCGCACATCTGCACCACAGAGATAGCATGACCACAGAGAATGGGAAGATTAGTACCACGGTATGCCTGCCTTGGAGCCATGGGCATGGTGGAAGGGCTGAGAGCTCCTACCCCAGCAAAGGACTAGCCATTTCCACACAGAATCATGCTTGTCAGCAATGAGGGTGACCTCTGAGTCCATGGCTAACAAAATGAATTAACCAAGCTCTACTTTCTCTTATGGAAAATGTATGATACCTTGACCATCTGAGGAAAGTAGATGTAAAGCCACAATGTCCTGCTCATGGGCACTGTTAAGACTATTCAAGTCCCACGTGTGCAGGCTCAATGACAGCGCTGCTTGCCGTTTTGCTGTGCTTCCTTCTGGTTCCAACCAGAAATGCCAAAGCTTCTCACAGTGGGGACTCTTGCAATAAGATGCTGAGAAGAATATAGAAGATAGATCCAGAAGAAGCGGGAGGAGTAAACACAGTTAAATGATTAACACAATCCTAAAAGCATGCTTAAGTCTTGAAATGGAGTTCAGTTTCATGTGAGGTGGCAGTAAAGTTATTAGGATGAAGTTGGGATAAAACATAATGTTTTATGGTTCTTATTGGCTAAGAAAGAGCATGGCAGGCTGTCAGGTGAAAGGCAGCTTTCCATCCTTCCTCTACCCTGTGCCTTGGACTTGACAACACATAATTACATCATTTCCCCTTCCCTTTCTACCCGTCAAAACCTCCAATATAGCCCCCCTTCTCTCTTTAAAATTCACTGACTCTTTCTTCATTAATTCCTGTTACATACCTAACTTAAAAATAGACATAAACCAAGAAAAGGCTGTAAGTGTTCCTCTTTCTCTACATCCTCACCAGCACCTGCCATTGCTGGAGTTTTTGATCTTAGCCATTCTGAGTGGTGTGAGGTGGAATCTCAGGGTTGTTTTGATTTGCATTTCCCTGATGACTAAGGATGTCAAACATTTCTTTAGGTGTTTTTTGGCCATTTGATAATCCTCAGCTGAGAATGTTTTCTTTAGCTCTGTACCCCATTTTTAATAGGGTTATTTGACTTTCTGGTGTCTAACTTCTTGAGTTCTTTGTATATTTTGGATATAAGGCCTCTATCTGTTGTAGGATTGGTAAAGATCTTTTCCCAATCTGTTGGTTGCCGTTTTGTCCTAACCACAGTGTCCTTTGCCTTACAGAAGCTTTGCAGCTTTATGAGGTTTCATTTGTCGATTCTTGATCTTAGAGCATAAGCCATTGGTGTTCTGTTCAGGAAATTTTTTCCAGTGCCCATGTGTTCCAGATGCTTCCCTAGTTTTTCTTCTATTAGTTTGACTGTATCTGGTTTGATGTGGAGGTCCTTGATCCACTTGGACTTAAGTTTTGTACAGGGTGATAAGCATGGATCGATCTGCATTCTTCTACATGCTGACCTCCAGTTGAACCAGCACCGTTTGCTGAAAATGCTATCTTTCTTCCATTGGATGGTTTTGGCTCCTTTGTCAAAAATCAAGAGACCATAGGTGTGTGGGTTCATTTCTGGGTCTTCAGTTCTATTCCACTGGTCTATCTGCCTGTCTCCGTTCCAGTACCATACAATTTTTATGACTATTACTCTGCAATACTGCTTGAGGTCAGCGATGGTGATTCCCCCAGAAGTCCTTTTATTGTTGAGGATAGTTTTAGCTATCCTGGTTTTTTTATTGTGAATTTCTGACAACTCTAATGAAGTCTTCTGCAAGCCACTGACTGAAGCTAAATTTGCATATCTTAAGATTGTAAACTTATAAAAAGTCAAATTTTAATTATGTTGCTACTCCCAGCATCTCAATTTCCAATTTTTATGGATTACACCAATTTGGGTTTTTTCGTTAATTATTCTATTCATTTACATTTCAAATGATATCCCCTTCCTGGTTAGCCCTCCACAAACCCCTCATTCCATCCCCCTCTCTCCCCTCCCCTTTGCCTCTATAATGGTGCTTCTCTACCCACTCACCCACTCATGCCTCACTGCTCTAGCATCCCCCTATGCTGGGGCATCAAGCTTCCACAGGGCCAAGGGCATCCCCTCCCATTGATGCCAGATAAGGCCATCCTCTGCTACATGGTACATAGCTATGTATCTGCAGCCATAGCTCCCTCCATATGTACTCTTTGGTTGGTGGTTTAGTCCCTGGGAACTCTGGGTTGTCTGGTTAGTTGATATTGTTCTTCCTATGGGGTTGTAATCCCCTTCAGCTCCTTCACTAGCTCTTCCATTGGGGAACCCGGGCTCAGTCTGATAGTTGGCTTTTGAGTATCTGCATCTGTATTGGTCAGGTGCAGGTAGAACCTCTCAGGGAACAGCCATACCAGGTTCCTGTCAGCAAGCTCTTCTTGGCATCAGCAATAGTGTCAGGGTTGGTGTCTGCAGATGAGATGGATCCCTACGTAGGGAGGTCCTCTGGATGGCCTTTCCTTCAGTCTCTGTTCAAAGATTTTTATCTCTGTTTTTATTTTGGACAGAAACATTTCTGGGTTAAAAATTTTGAGATGGGGGGCTGGGATTTAGCTCAGTGGTAGAGTGCTTACCTAGGAAGCGCAAGGCCCTGGGTTCGGTCCCCAGCTCCGAAAAAAAGAACCAAAAAAAAAATTTTTTTTGAGATGGGCGGGTGGCCCCATCCCTCAACTGGTGGCTATGCCTGTCTAGTGGATATGGTCTCTATAGGTTGTTTCTCCTAAAGCCATCACCACTGGGTCCTGTGAGCCTTATACCAATTTTTTAAGTCGTTACATGTTTCTAATAAGCCCTTTTTCCTCTGGTAGACTATCGCATAGTTATTTAAATTATATTCACCATGATAAAAGAAGAAATATGTACCATCTCAGAATCATTGGCACATTCCGTTCTTCCTAAAAGATGTTTCTGTCACCACTAATTAAGTTTCTTTTTTATTGCAGGATGTGCCAATGGGTCAACATAATTTTCAAAATCGCACCTTAAGGTATGGCTTCTCATCGACTTTAATTTTTGAAGGCATGATGCTTGTTATTTATTTCTTAGAGTAATTATCATCAATTAGAGCAGTTTCAAAGCTGTCTTCCAAAAGAGCAGCTACTGTGCAGAGCCCTATCAAATTACTCCCAGCTTCTAAACATAAGAATTAGTGTCTAGTTATTAGGCTTGAGAGAGAGAGAGAGAAGAGGAAAACACCACCTGCTTGACACTTTGCACTGTTAAATGTTTTCTTGCAATCACTCTTCCTACTAGACATTCAGGGTTTTAAAAATCTGAATTGTTTTACATTTTTAACTGCTGCTTAAAAATCAGTGTTTGATTTGAATCCCAAAAGTGACCACCAAGCTGCCTACCCTGCTCAAAAAGAAAGACCTTTTCAAGAATGTCCTATGTGTCCTGCCACTATCCACAATACTGCCATATGCCCATCTTTGTTTCATTGTATCAGTGTTTCTATGCATGTGTTTATGTACAACACATGCTTGTATGAACCACAGAGTTCCAAAGAGGGTGACTGAGCCCCTCAGAATGGGAGTTTCAAATAGTTGGAAACTACCACATGGGTGCTGAGAACCGAACCTGGGTCCTCTGCCGCAGTAACAGAGTTCTTCATGATAGAATCATCTCTTTGGGCCCCACTACATATTAATCTCACACTGATCTATCTTCCACTTCACTATAATACTGGAATAATTAATGTAAGCTATTGCTACAAAAGTTAAGGTAACGTTCCTTTCCTTACAAACAGATTGCCTTTTAGGTTTACAAAAATGGAAGAAAAATGGAAGATTCAACAAATTTTCCTATAGAAAATGCAATGTATCCACGAAGAAAGCAAACACACCTGTTAAGACTGTTTTCCCAGAGCCCTTACATGTGATGGCTGTAATGAGCCCTAATTTGTATTTTTACAAATGTGAAATTTTAACATTGAAATTTAGTACTTTCATTCCTTATGTTATGGAGATGATACCTCGTGTTTTTTTCAAATATGTTCTTTTTCCATAATATGTACTATATTAAGGTAATCTTATGATTATACAGTATCTCTATATACTACCTTGATAAGGCATCCCCTTCCTGGTGATGGTGGAATGCTCACACATGTGTTAGCAAGTATTCTCAGGAACATCTATCTGTATTCACCACCATGCAACTCCGTTTCAAAGGACAAGATACAATGGGGAAAGTTTCATAGGAGCCCACTCTGGGTATGGCATATCTTCACAGATGAATGTGGCTAGGAGTCTAATGAAAGCATGCTACCATTTTATCTCTTATGTCAGAGAAAATCTACATATCGACTGTGTTTGCATAGGGTAGATACTGTTGCATAATCATTATAAAGGGGAAGAACCTAACACACAAGGGAACTGAAAAATCCTAAGAGTCTTATGACTACCAGAGCTGAAACCAGGACTTGATTTAATACAGTGTCCAGCTACTCTGCCTCCAAAGCCTGGGTGGGTTAGAAAGGGCTTCATGCATATTTGCTTCATGTTGTCTATATTTGTTGATCTTTAATGACCTCTAAGAATTGTATAGAGAACACAGCTTTTGAGTTAGACTCAGGGGCTTTCTCCTATTTCCAGGCTCTGCAACCTGGACTCAGAGAGGTTTGTTCCTGACCAGGGCACTGGCTTCTCATGACACCATCTTTGCCTCTTTAAGTGGACTTACCTAGGCATTTGCATTACACAGATCTGAGAAAGAAAAAACCTAGATGAGTGTTGACACGTTGAAAAGAGGGATTGGAGCACAGAGCTGAGCTCAGAATCAGGAACAAAGAAAGCACAGAGAAATCAGTAGTGCTGAAGCGAAAGGACAAAATCACAACAGGTTATCAAGAGATCTTGGTGAGAGGACCAACAGGTGTATAGCTGCCTTGCCCTCTCAACAGTGGAAGCCACATAAGTAAGAAATCTGTGCACACATCAGAATCATTACCTGAATAGTACATTTAAATTATCCACCAGAGTATGCACTTCATGGCCACTTTCCATGTTATGTTTGAAACGATGAGCCCTGTACAGGCATTATGGCGCTAACACTGACCACTGAGCAGATTATCAAAGCTGAGACATTAGCTTAACCTCTCAGGAAATATGTGCCTTTACCTGTGAGCACCAAGCTAACTGCACGTTTCCTTAGACTTGGCCAGAATGTGAGAAAGCAAACCACTGAAGTGCAGAAACTCCAGTCTCGTCCTGGAACTTGAAGCTTGCAGTAAGGGTCTAAGTACATCACGGGGAGTCCATAAATAAGGGTACATGTCCATACCAGATGATTGCTAAAGCTCTACTTAAAATAAAAATACAAAGGATGAGGCTCAGCGGTAAGCATAGGATGCTCCTGCACGGGGCACTCAAGATTCTAGTATCAAACCCAAATGGGACCAAAATCAATATGCTTTCTTAAAGTGCATTGGAATTTAGTGTGTTTAAGCTTCATAATTGCTTTGGCTCGATGTGGACAGTCAGATCATCCACCTTCTGTCATTTTTATTTTAGAAGGAAATCAGTCCTTGACCTTTTACAGATTGACAGAGACAAGGAACAAAGTCAAATGTAGAGAACACAAACACTGCTGTGTCTCACTGATAGTTCTGTGAGATTTAATTACAGATAAATGGTAAATGTAACATTTCACGTTTGTTTGTGTTCTTATCTGTATGTACAGGTACATCAAACTTCAGGAAAGTGCCAGCATTATTCCAGATCAGATCTATCCAATTGGTTTTAAACCACCTAGATGCATGTGTCTGAAGACAGGAATAGCCCCATTTAGACTGGCTAGCAGGGGCCAACCTCTACCTTTAATCTTTCCAGTAGATATTTAACTTTTAAAATACATATCAATCTCATTTTCTCCTTTATGCCATTCTCATGTGAATTATCCACTGTTCCTAGTGGGAGGGAGGTCCCACTTTTAAGTGGCATAGTTCACTTAGAAACTCTCACACGTTATGTCTTAGGATCACCTGCTCTGAGACCACGTGTGGTAATCTCCAAGTCTACAAACATAACAAGGTTGTCCATGAGTGTGACTTTTGCATGCCACGGAATCCTTACATTATATTCAATTATACTCAATAGATTACATATGAAACCAAACTTTGAAATGCCCAAACAGACACTGCAGCTTTGTAAATTATTTGAAACTGGCTAAGAAATACATCAAAAAGGAATGACCAACATAGATTCCTCTGGGAATTTTTCTATAGACAGTGTATTCTGATCATTAAATGAAGTTTACCAAGTTATTAAACACCAAGTACTTCCAGTGGTGGTTTGAAATCCCAGTGAGTTTCACAGAATAGTAAGCCAACATATTTAGCATAGTAAGCGCTGGAGTCAGTTTATTCAGTTCCTGGTGTAGGTGTATGCTTTGTTACCACTAGAACTGGACCTCATATTAACCTTCATACTAACATTCTCACTGATAATATTTCCTTTTTGTGTAGAACTAAGTCACAGAAGAAGAGATTTGAAGAAGAACTGAATGAAAGGATGATCCAAGCAATTGATGGGATCAATGCACAGAAGTAAGTTTGTACTTGCACTTGACTTATTTCAAAGTCTGATGTTTGGCTACAATGTAACACTTTCCAAGAGTCTCATAGCCTATGTTTACATGAATACAATGTAACATTTTCCAAGTGTCTCCTAGTCAGAGCTTCTGTCCTTATCATGGCAAACCCAAGTGTCTTGGACAGTTTGTCATTTTCATCCCGGTTGCCCTCCAATTTTCATCCCCTCCATAGTAGCTTTTGTTAGTAGGATTTTGTTATGTGATAGTATCATATGATAAAAATTAAGTTCTGCCTAGAAAGTAGTCACCCAGTTACTTAATAATAAACATTATGACAAGTAATCCTACAAAGAAAAGTCATGGGTCAGATTATATACTTTGCTCTTATTAATGAAAATAAAATAAAATTACATGATTTTCCCCTTCCCTTTTCTCCCTCCAGTTCTTTCCATGCAACCCCACTCATTTAAATTCATATACCATATTTCTTTAATTGTTTTATATTTTAAAATTTGAAAGTATGGAGTTTAACTGTGTCATAAAACTTATCTATGTCATAAAGGAACTCCTCTATGCCTAGAAAGGCTTGGAGAAAGTCAGCTATGACTTAGAGTACCTCATTTATGTCATAGAGAATATCACCTGGAAGATTCACCTGTGCCATAGAGAAGTTGCCTATGCCATAATAGGACTCACCTGTGTCATTGGGGACTCACCTGTGTCATAGGAGACTCACCTGTGTCATAGAGAAAGTTTCTTGTGTCATAGGGGATTCACCTGTGTCATAGAGGACTCACCTGTGTTACAGAGAATTGGACTGTACCCTAGAACCATCTGTGCCAGAAAAGACCTCAACTATGTCATAGAGATCTCACAGAGAGCCAAAGACAGATGAAGTATCAAGCACACCTATACAATCAGTGCTTTTTTAAAAAATTAAATTAGAATGAGAAATAGCAGGCTGACATGAGAAAATGCTTTAAAGAAAAAAATTCCATATTTAAGGTAACCTACTTCATTTGTTATATCAAAGTTGACTTTTGAAAAATATAAATGACTTTCACCTTCAATCAATATAGCTTAATGTAAAGTTGCAAGAAGACCTCAGTTGCTTATCTTTACAAAATGCCTGTTTTTCTAGACTGCCCCAAATAGATATTCAGAATACACACAGTGTTTATGAAAGAGCCACAGGTGTCTATTTTATAATATTTGTGTCATGCTCTCTTGGTCTATGCAATGAAGTGTCTTGATAAAGTGAGCTACAAGAAAGATATGCAAGCTATGGTTATTATCACCTGTTGTAGCTCTGTCATGTGTCCACGTTGATAACACATAACATCATCCTGCATGCTCAAGGTCCATGAGCAGAGCTTCGTAGAAGGCTGACTCTGGAATCCTCATAGCATTAGCTTGACCTCTGGTCCAATGAAGACTTCAGCACTTCACAAAGAAGCAAACCATCACCTGGAAACTACTAGCAGATTAAAAACAAGGAAGAGGGAGAGTCATCCAAATAAAGGAAATATCAGGGGATACTTTGTTTCCCCAAGAATTATACACATTAGAAAAAAGAGGAACTCTTGCCCATTGACAGAGTTTGACACCAGAAATAATAACAGTAGAAAAACTAAAATTCCAAACCCAGGCTCGGTGTGTGCTCAGGTGGGACCTTACTGTCCAAACCATTTCTTCATTCTCTCAGGGAACTGATAGCCAATGCTATGGTGACACTGCTTTACTGTTGTTAAGCTTAACTTTGAACTCTTGATTTTCTTTGCTTCATTATTATTCAAACATGTGCACTTACAGATCACATGATACCATGCAGCTTTGTACCTAACAAATGTTTCCTGATGCCTTAACTGCTTCTGTCATACGTTTCCCTGACATTTCCCAAATGAAACAGGAAAGGGAACTGCTCAAGGGGAAGTCGTTTGGCCTCTAGGTTTGGTTGGCATTGATTATGTTTTGTTGTTGGGTTTGGAATGATGATCTTCTGATCTTCTGGTTTCCACCTAATGATTCAAGTGGGACTGGATTACCAATTAGTGTTTCTTGTTATTTGTATAAAACAGTGATTTCTCTGCAGATTGTCATGTATTGTGTTCAGCATCACACCATCAGACAGAGCAAACTTCCCTTCCCGTGTATATGCACAGAGTACAAGACCAACACTCACTTATGTGTGATCTTAGTTCAGCTCTACTCCCAAGACCTCATCAACCTCTACAGTACCCGAGGGGTGTGCATCCTAACAAAGCCATGTTAGAGGTTAGGGCTTCAACATATGAAATTCAGGTAGACAACAAACATTTAACACATTTAATCCACAATAGAATGGCTGTGTTTCTCCCTCCATAGATTCTGTCATTTCAGAACTTGCATTCATTCTTCCATTGGAAAATGTTCTCAGGGAGGAAGGGGGTGTATTCTGCATTCTTCACTCAGAATCTCACTTGTGATCTCCTTTTATCTTTACTAGAAATAGAAAAATAAATCATAGTAGAAAAATAAATTAACAAAGAAACACCAACAGTATGGGCCAGAGATAGTGTCCGTCTATAGTGTCCGTCTCTTCATGCTACCAGATGGGAACTATCAGGAGGCTAAGGATAACAGGCATGCATACACACTCATGCATGCAGGCACAAATGTTTCCTGTTCTCTCCACTCCTGCTGTCTATCCCATTCTCTTCCCTCCCCTCTTCTCTCCTTCTACCCTTGCCTTCCCTGCCTATTTCACTCCTTCAGTTTTTCTTTTCTTTCCTGTCTTTTCCAGTTGCTCTCTGTTCCAATTTCCAAAAACAATATCTGACCCTATCAGCCCGCACAAATCCTTTCTCTTCACACTGGCCAGTTAGTTCTGTGAACAAACCCCAGTGGGGAAAGTACATGCCTAGCATATCAAATAGACAGACTGTAATATTAAATGTGAATTTCATACAAATCATGAGAGGGAATGGAGTCATCCAGGGGCTTCATGGAGTCTGTGGAAACAACATAGTCTCTTAGTGCAAAGATACTGTCAGATTTACTTGTTGTCTAATGCTTCAAGCAAGAAGCCATAAGCCACAAGCAGAGAGGCCTTGGTAGGCAAAGGTAAGTGAGAGTGTAGATTTGGTTGTTTCCTCAGGAATTCCTGACTTGTGTGCAACCCTGTTGGGCTTTGGCAATGCAGGGCAGGTAAGTCCTGGTCTTGGTGCCTTCCTGTAGGATTCAGGAGCTGTAAACTTAGACATGGTGGGTGTACCCTGGTGATAAAGAGATAACTACCTTTTAAAGTTTTTTAAAGTTCTTTCTTATTTTATTTACAAATCCCTGTCTTCTGGAAGCATTTTTTAAGTATATTTTGCTTTTTTGGTTAAAAAAACATTTGGGGCAATTTACCTGCATTGCTATACATATTCTTACGACTACAGTTTTAAAGGTGAGTATGGATAAAATTTGTTTGGGGGTCAGCAAGATAGAAAAACTGCTAAAGGAGCTTGCCACCAAACCTGACAATCTAAGTTGAATCTCCAGGACCTGAAAGAATTGATTTCCCTAAGTTATCCTCTAACATCTGCATGTCAGCAGTGGGCAGCAGTGTGTCTAAACACACACACACACACACACACACACACACACACACACACACACACACTCATGCCTACAAAATCAATTAAAATGTAATAAAAATTATAAATAAAATAAAATATTTTTCTCAGTATTTTCATAAGAATCAACTCTGATTTCTAATTTAAAAACTGCTTTCCCAAAATAGAAAATAAAATAAGTGTGAAATTTAAAATTTTGAAATAAATAAGAATGAACTTTAAAGAGTAGTAATAAAATCAAGAGTTGAATCCTACAATAGTCTTATAAAGTAGATCAAAGTCTACCTCTGCTACAGTATAAGAAGTAGCAACAATGTCTTTTTGAAACCTCTAATTTAACCTTCAATGAAACAGTGTAGATGTCCAATCCACTTTTAATGGTAGCTATTCTAGAACACACTATTGACTCTGGAGTCTCAGTTTTAAAAGGGCCCTTGGTAGTCCTGTCTTCTGAGTCAGTCAAGCTGATAGTGGCCATCTGGTGGGGAGCGTTAGGCAGCAAAGGTGTCTAAGACCCTAGAAATCCCAGCTTAACATTGCTGGTCCCCTGTCTATTGTGCCATTAACCACCATCCCGAGTGCCAGCCAGTCTGCGCCAGAGGCCTAATCTGGAATCCTGCTGAGTGCTTGGCAGTCAAACTATTTCCCTTACTTAAGATCCGTGATGCCTCACATGTCTATCCTACATCTCCCTAATTCAATGTATTGGAAAGTACTGTATTAAAACGTTTAGGCCCAGCAAAATGGCTAAGTGGGTAAAGGAGCTTGCTGCCAAGCCTCTTGACCTGGGTTTGATTTCTGGGACCCACATCATGGAAAGAGAGAACCAACTCCCACAAATCATTTTCTCCCATCCATACACGTACTGTGGCATGTTGTTCTCCACCCCCAAATAAATAAAAAACAAACAAATATAATTTTTAAAAATAAATTTATGTAATGTGATAACTGTTGAAATACTTATATGACTTTTTTGGAAAAAAACACATTTCTCTGAGATTTTCTAATGCATGTACTCAGATAGACAGCCAAATAAGTACATACATACCTAGATATAAAGATAGAGCAATGATAGATAGGTAGATAATAGATATATACATTGACACATGAAGGATAGATAGATTAGATAGATGATAGAGAGATAGATAAGATAGATACATAGAAACATAAACATGTAATAGATAGGTGATATATTATAGAGAGATAGATGATGATATAGATGGATAGACAGATAATAGATATATGCATAGATACATGGTAGATAGATGATAAAGAAAGATAAATAATAGATGATAGATGATTAGGTAGATATATAGTAGAGACAAATTATAGACAGACAGACAGACAGACAGATAGATGCTAATAGATAAAACATCAAACATCCCTATCTAGGTGTCTGTGTAATTATGTGATATGTGTAGCTATAAACATATATACTTATATACTTATAAACATATATACTTATATGTTTATAGCTACACATATAAAGGTCCACATATTTGAGGCTATTATATTTTTTTAAACAAAGAAAGTTTTACTAAAGTAAACTTAGGAAAATAGGTATGTATGCCCCTCATTGAGTAGTGATCCAAACCAATCAGTAACAATTTGTTACTGGTTTTCCCGGGTACTTTTCTGCGTTGGATTTGGACTTTGCCACGCATTTGTGGAAGGATTAATTTGAGAAAACGTGTTTTTCTGTTTCACCCTTTTCTCATCCTGTTGTCACATGCGGGGCTGTGCCACACATCCTGTGCTCAGGTCTGGTGTTCTGTGCCTAGTGTTGCTGTTGCCTGGGGTAACATTAAGCATTCCAGTGAACGGCTTTCTCTATAAACCCCCGCTGTATCTACCTGAAACAGATTTGTGAAAGTTTCTGGTGTGAGAGGATGAACTCATGAATATAATTTTCATTTAGTTTTCAGCATCGGGGTTATGTGCTTATGTTCGTGATATTTTCGGTTTGTGTCAGCAAGAACCTATCGGTCTTTATACTGATGGTTTTAGCAATTTTTTACTAAGGTGTATTCATTGTGCATGGTGCTGGATTCCATAAAGACATGTTCACAAAGGTGTACTCATTGTTTTCTTATACAAGCATATCATATATTTTGACTGTGTGCCCTCCCCCCAGTCCTGTGCTCCTTTCTTCTTACTTTCCCCAGCATCCTTTTCCCTGATTCCCATGAACAAATTTCTATTTTAATGACTCCAGTCACTATGGAAATCCTTATAGAGGGTCCTCAAGAAGCTAAAAGTGTGCCTGTATATGACCTGATTATGCCATTCCTAGGAATATGCCCAAAAGACTCTATCTCAACAGATCCTGGCCGTGCCTACACAGGAGTGTTCTTTCTAGCAACTTTTTGAAAACTTTTTTCTGACATGGTTTGGACTCTCTTGAAATGACAATAAAAAGATTTTGGGTGAGTGCAGATGGAGCTCCAGAGTGCTTGCCAGAATTTGGGTACAGTGGGTGCTGTACACAGTGCTTCCCACAGCCAAGGAGACAGGGGCTTCAGTGATTACTAAGTACTCCAGCACATGCTGCCATCATTTGACTTTGGTAAAACCTCATATGTCTACATAGGACCTGATCATGCCAGTCCTGGGAATATATCCAAAGGATTCATAGGTCAACATATCACAACAATGCTTGCACATAAAACTTTATTTTTAGCAACAGTTTAAAAGCTTTGTTCTGACATGGTAACTCTTGAAATGAGAAAATGACAATACAAGGACTTTTGGTCAGTGTGGAAGAAGTGTGGACTGAGCTGTATCCTTGGAATGAGGTCTTTACTGAGCTATTTAATTTGATTAACTTTAATCTGTAATTAATATGACAGTTCTATGATGTGATTTTCCCACAGGGTAATGTGTGACTGCATGTAGCATTTACAGTCATTTCTAGTATCCAAATCAAATAAATTGGTATTATATACCAAAAATCTATTCGGAATGGCAGAGTTTACATCCAGAAAAGAAGAACACTGGGCAGTTTGTTTGTTTTTGTAAATAGTTGCAGATGCTTAGTTGTATGTTTGATGTTGTCTGTCTTTCTTACCTCTAGGCAATGGCTCAAGTCAGAAGACATTCAAAGAATCTCCCTGCTTTTCTATAACAAGAATATAGAGAAAGAAGTAAGCCATTTTTCCCGTTTAAACTATTATAATTTTCTTTATGAAATGTGGTTTTGATTTCACTCATGAAACTGAGTGTATATTTTTAATATAGTTTTCGGTTTACCAACAGCAGTGTCTGAAACATTTGTTGAATTTGGTCTCTGAGGATTTCAGACATGCACCTAGGGCATTCTGACTTCTGCAACCCCAATCTGCACCATCTTTAACTGGGTCAGGGCTTTGTATATAGCTCTCCTCTACTGCTCCCTGGCACTCTTTCATAACATTTCTTTTGGCCAAATGCTTTCTATCACCTTGCAATATTCTCCACACTTCTGGTAGTAAATGATATATGGTTGAGATTCAGAAAGAACAGGAAAAGACAATAATAGCTAATGTTTGACTTTTTGTGTGTAATTTTCTCAGAAAAGCCTTTAAAATGGTGGTTCAAACCTTTATAATGCTGAAACCCTTGAAAACCATTCCTCATGTTGTGACTCCAAACCATAATATTATTTTCATTGCTACATTGTAACTGTAATTTTGCTACTGTTATGATTCATAATGTATCATCTGTGTTTTCCATGGTCTTAGGCAACCCCTCTGAAAGGGTCATTTGATCCCACCCACAGGTTGAGAACCACTACCTTAAAAGAAAAATAAAATGTTTCCAATAAACTGACAATGTTGTTACACAAATTGTTCTGATTTGTTAATGAAAGTCTAAGGTTTACATCTATCTTGCTGCATCTGAGTACTTAGGCACCATGCTTCCCTAAGGAGCTGGTTTAGGCTCAGAAAAGCAGCAGATGTTTGGCTTTTGCAGATTTGCTAAGCACAGGTTAAAAAGTCTCCCCAGGAAGGATGTGTGGTTCTGTTAGGCCAACTGACCACTCACCTCCTGCTTTGTGCTGAGTGACAGAAGGAGCAGGGTTCAGAAGCCATCTCCATCATCCAACCACATCATAACTCACTCAGTTTGAACAAAATGACTAGGTTAGTGGCAACATTTGCACAACCATTATGAAAATTCTGCTCAGAAGACTTAGCTCATGATTCTGTAGAAAACTGAATGAAAACATCAAACATTAAAAGTCAGAGTCCATGAAGGTGTGTTTTACAGGTTTGCCCATGTTCCCCTCGTCAAGAAGATCACTTGCCACCTTCTTGTTAAAATACTCTGTCTAAAAATTTTTACCAACTTATTAGTTAATAACATCTCACTCCTGAGTGATGCTAGGATATGATAAAGGCTGTTTGTTATTTAAGTGCCACACTCCCTTGGTTTTAATACCAAAAAGCAAATCCAAGCCATCTCTACACAAAGCCCCAGAAAAGTTAAAAGCTAAGAAAGGAACAGAATGCATAGGATCTAATCATATCCCAGCAATTATGCTAATGTAGTACCTTCATCAGCATGCAAATTGTCCTGGATATTAAGACACAAAATACAGTAGGAAAGATTCTAATAAGGAGAAGGTAGTCATCATTAAGAACGTATCTTTTGAGCAATTATACACATTCTCCCCATGTGTGCATGTCTGCAGATGCCAATGCTTAGGCAAAGTTTTGAGGATGCTGAAACTTAAGCACCCACAGCCTGAACTTCTAGTAAAAGGGGAGAGAGTAGAGCCAGACATATGGAGAAAGAGTCATCAAGAGACTAAAGGGAGAGCTGTCTTTCAACACCAAAACCCAAGTGGCTTAAATCCAAGAACCACATCTGTTTCTTTCTAACGCTGGTGCTAGGCTGGGTGGATATAGCTGATAGGACCACAGAGTTTCTGCAAGAAGTTACAACGCCATTTCATAAAACTTTGTCTCCTTTGACTTTGTTATGAGCCTCATTTGGGAAATCAGTGTAGGTTCCTGCATGGAAGACTGCCTTCAGACTTCCTGATGCAGAAACTAGGGCTTCATGCACTGCGTGTCCCTTAGCATATTAATCATTAATATTAAAATGAATTCTGGCCTGCAGTTCCTTCAACCAGAAACAGGGACAGAAATAGTTTCTACCTCACTGTGGGGGTCTTGTCAGTTTTTTACATTTAGTACATAAAGCATTCAGAGTTGTTAATCACTTGGAACAGAGACTACTGTCACCACAATCATCATGGCCGCAGTGGTGCCTAGCTTTGTGTTCCTAAGTCAAATAGGAACAACGGTCTTGCATGGTAGACAGAACCCTTGCTAATGGTGCTGGACAAGAGAAAGGAGACTCCCTGTGCCAGCCTCAGATCCGATGCCACAGACCTTCTGTCTTCTACCTTCATTCAACACTTAAAGTAGCACTGAGATCAATGATGAAATAGAACATTGCAATGCATGTATTTCACATGTCTGTCATCTCTTGGTGCTGTTTAAAGGGTTATTATTTGGAAAGTCATTCTCTTTCTCCAAGTAATGATACATTATGAAAACTAGGACACAGGCAGGATCCACTAAGCCCTCCCACTTGGCTTCCTTCTGGGGTGCTTCCTTCCTTACTGGCTTGACCCCATTACAGATACATGAGTCTCTAGCATTTAAGATCATACACCGCAGTCTTTGTAAGTCACTCACAGTACATTTGAGGGGAGGACACTTGGCTGCCAAAGACAAGCAGCCAGAGCTTGTTTCTACTGAATTCTGCAATTCGCAAGCATCATCTCGCCCTAGATACAAGGCTGCTGGGTGACTGTGTGAAGCTCTTCCCACGGCAACAATCAACCATCTCTCACAGTGTCCTTTTCCTCCTCAGTACCGAGCTACTGCACTGCCAGCATTCAAGTACTACGTGACCTGTGCCTGCCTCATCTTTCTCTGCATCTTCATTGTACAGATACTTGTATTGCCAAAGTAAGTTCATGAGACTGCCCCCTGGGGATTCTCAGCTGCTGTGCCTTTCCCCTGAAGCCTGGGCTTATTTAAAAGATATGCAATCATGTTGATTTACAAACAGAGGGCCATTTGCCATATCACTGCAGTTGAAAAGTAATGCAAATTTTGGTGGCCAGGTGATAATAATACTGGATTTTCAATATGACTATTCTGTCTTTCCTTATAGAAATTTTTATTAAAAAATTTTTTACTATTATTCCTTGATCTGATGCCCAGCCTCAAAATTTGAGACCTATATGCTTTACCTGCAAAGAGGTCAATTGCAAGGTGTTCTGATTTCTCACAATGTCGGAGACCAAACCCAGACCCTTAAACATGAGAGTTGAGTGCCCTGCTGTTTTGCCACATCTACAGACCAACCAGTGCCCTTTCTAATTTAACACCATTGTTGAGGCTTAAGAAATGGCTCAGTGATAAACTGCTCAAAAAACAAGCACACAGAACTGACGTTAAAGCCCTAACACTTACAGTAAAAACATGAATCTGACAACACATCCTGCAGATCAAGCATTAGGTTGGGGCCAGGTACACGTGGATACTGGGATCTTTTTGGTCAACTATTGTATCCAAAATGGTAAACTTCGAGTTAGGTGAGAAACTCAGTCTGGAAAAATACCACAGAGAGCAATAGGAGAGGGTACCTGGTGCCAACTTCTGGCCTCTACAGCACACATACAGAGAAAAGCACACCTGCATATGTACATGTACACATATGTACATACACAGTGTCATGGGGTGACGAGCAACACCTGCTTTGTAAATGCCACTTCTCCATTTTTTGTACATTCTGTGAGTTATGCACCCTCCTTTTGTCTTAAATCTACCCTCTGTTATAGGTCAGGTTCCAGCTGGTTTTAAGAGAGATGTGGACATAGAGGGAGAAATATAAACCAAGTTGGTTGCACACTTTAGGTCATATTCTTTAAGGTTCCACCTTCTGGCAAAAAACATTATATTTTAACTGGGGAAATTGGAGTCCATCTCAAGAGTTCTCAGACTTATTAGTAAGAGAATTTACAGACTCAGGAGCAGTACAGGTAAGCTCTAAATCTTAGAGAATTCCTGCAGGAAAATAATGGAAGAGGAGAAGAGAGGAAAGGAAACCCATGCCATTTGTAAGCAACTGGGTGATAGAAATGTCAGGGTGGAGGGTACTTTAGAGAGCGAGAGAGAGGTTGCCATCACTTTTTCTTTAAAAGCCTAAACTTTGGCCATTATCTGAAAGAAAGATGGAGAAAAGAAAAACTTACACTTTGCCAAGTAATTCAGAAAATCAGGCAGGCTTAGCCTAGCACTCACCAAGTGACTATACTCAGTATGACAAGGAATCGTACATTACCCCTCCCATCTTCTTTTCATGGCTCAAGGTGGATCAGCCTTCCTTAGAAGTGGTTCCTTGTTAGGCGATTGACAGGCCCAGCTGGATTAACAATTTTTGGGTAACTTAAAATGTAAGGTCTCCACCCAAGAAAAGGACTAGGTTACAGTCTTTTGACAAGGGAAAAAAGCAATCCCTGATGGGCATCAACAAAGCATTGATAAAGGTCTCTGTACCAACCCTCCCTCTAAAGTATGACCTAGGAGATGTGCTGAAATTGGGGGATAGAGACAGTCTACTTCTACCATAGAAACCCCAAGGTCTAGTTCCAATGCTGTTCGCCAGACAGGAGCAGTATCTGTGCTGGTGTTCTAGTCATATCCCCACATATAGTCAAGGCAGGGTTACTCAGAACACAGATCTCCCTTCCGCTTGCAGGGTCTGTACCCTAAGCTGCCCATCCATTCTCTATCTGCTGCTTGCAGGGTCTGTACCCTAAGCTGCCCATCCATTCTCTATCCGCTGCTTGCAGGGTCTGTACCCTAAGCTGCCCATCCATTCTCTATCTGCTGCTTGTGCCATCCTAACCCTAAAAGGTCCTTCCCTTACATAAAATGACTGTCTCCAAAGAAGATGACTCTTGTTTTATAGCTAAAGGAAATTTCAAGAAACTCATCCATGCTCTTCCTCTCTCTTCTCTTCTCCATTCTCTTGCCCTCTTCCCCTTTGTACCTCCTCTCCCCATCCCCCTTCCCTCCACATGCCCATGACTGGCCTTTACTTATCCCCTCTTCTACTCTTCTTCTCTCATTAAACCTCTCCGTGTGGAAAAAAAAAGGAACTCGTCCTTCTCATAATAAATGTATATATCATATATATACATACATATATATATAATTTTCTGAAATAGATTTTCTCTAGTCACTGCCATATATATATTCTGTAGAAGCCAAAAAAAATTTTTTTTCAATTTACCAGGATTCAATGTAATGCTGCCATTTATCCTGTGTAGTGCAGCCAGGATTTGTGGGTAGCTAACCTGCTTAGATTGAATGGCATCCTTTTCTGATAAAGATGCTTAGCAATTAGAGTCAAGTGCTGTCTTCCCCTCTATACTACCAAGGTTTTTATTCTGGGCACTGAGCCAGAACAATGGCATTTATAGGAGTAATAGCAAGGCAGGGCAAGTAATGCCCTACAGTTCCTGCCTACAGTTCCTCAGTTGTCTCCCGTTTTGGAGAGGTTCCCACAAGATTTCCTCCTTTTCTACAAATTAGCATCAGCAGACATGGGCCAAAGGCACCCTTCTTCTCTGCTTAAAATAAAGGATCCTCGGTGAAATTTCCCACTGTCTGCTGATCTGCCTTCCGTTCAAAAATGCCAACAAATTAAATTCCTTTCTAGTACCAAGCCTGCAGCAGCTGGTATGCAAGAGAAATGTCTGTGCTCTACTTCGCTTCCAGGGAGCAGAGGCTTGTTGGTGGAATCATGATTGCCCAGGGAACTGGGCCCCAACCACCACTGTCAACTGCGTAATTTCATTTCTCCACATCTAACCATTGTGTGAACCTCTGTATTACCTACATCCTAAGTGATGCAGGGGCTGCTGATCGCTGGAAGGAGTTGGAAACATGAATGGCCATTTAAAAAAAATTGCCAAGGAAGACAAAAGATTGAGAAAAAACACATCATAGTTTTCAGCTTTAAGAAGGAGATTACGAATAAGTATTCTTAAAAACTAGAGGAAAAGATGACATTGCACCATGCCATGTCGCCTGCAGAGTTAACTTTGATTTTCTTGTCTCTTGTATTCTACTACATCTTGATGAGCCCAGGAAAGTCTGTCCTCTCATGCCTCATCACGTGCTTGTTCTTATGTTGAACAAGTTTGAGCATTGAAATGAGCCCATGTGTGCACACAGGACCCCTTTCCTGCTGGTGTTAAGAGATGCGTGCCCTCTTTGTCTCATGTCCAGGTCCCCTGCCAGCCTCAAACTCGGGTTGTGTTTCTTCCCTCACCTTTCTCATAGCAGCCCCATGTGTTCCTATTGAGATGATGTTTGCTTTTGAATGTTTTAAAGATACAGAAGAGCAGCATCGCAACACCCCAGTGTCTCTGCACAAACTTTTCAAATGCTAAGCCTGAGTCCTGCGCGCTGCAGTTGTGATCCTTCCTCTGGGCACAGTTTCGATTTAAGTGTGTTTCCAAGATTATCTTTTAATTTGTTCAGCTTAATTCACATTGATGGGCATTATTCAACTTACATTTTTCTTGTATTTGCTTACAAGTACCCTCATCACTACTATCTTGTGTTAACTTCTTTTAGTTGAATTTATATTCCTAACTTTTCAAAGATCAATCAGATTCTTTAATACTTCTAATTCAAGTGGATCATCCCATGCTCTGTTATTGCCGTCTCCCTGCATGCCTTTGCATGAAATCTGCATGTTCTGGGTTCTTTACGCGTTTTTGTCACTTATGTTTTGTTTTTCTGTTTTTGTGTTTTCGGTTGTTGTTGTTGTTTGGTGGTGGTTGTTGTTATTGTTGTTTTGTTTTTTTGTTTTATCCCTGTGTGCCTGTGTGACTGAGTGAAGCCTCTTCTGAGTTCCAGAACCACCCGCCGACAAAGGAGACCACTCCATACCTGTTGCTTCCCTTCCATCCCAGAGTTCCTACCCGTCCATCATTCCATTCTGGGCTGCAGGTTATAGAGTTTTCCTTTGGTTTCTCCTTTCACTCCATGTAACTTAGACATGATTTCATTGCACGGGCTCCAGTCCGCAGCCACCTCCTTCATTCTTTGTTGTAAAGGCATCACTACCACAAGGTTGCTTTCAGTGTCAGGCACTCACCTACTCAAGATACCATCTTTCGTTCTATCCCTAGAGGGACATTGTTGTGCTTACTAGGTCACGGGTGGAAACTTCCATCAGCATCCCTGCCATGGAATGAGATTGGGGATCTTCAACATTGATTTTCTACTTAGGGTCCCAGAGATGTATTCTTACCCAGTAAAGCTCTTCATGGCCCATGATGTCACAATGTTAATTCCAGCTCCCAATTAACAAAATTCACCGATGCATCCCTTACTTTGATACATATTAAATCACAGACTATGCAGGTTTGTCAAGTGTCAGTGCCCCTCAGTGCTCTCAGACCTAGTCATTTTATTTCTTAACTAATCTGTGTGAGTCACGTTCATTGAACTTGGACATTCTCACTCTTGCTGAGATGCCCTTACTTATTTTCTAACTCTGTTGTGTTATAGCGAGCCTGTGTCTTTTTCCTCAGTCCTTCTCTCAATGCATGCGTGTCTGTGTAGTTGTATTCTAATTAGTACATGATAATTGTGCATATATATAGTGAGATGGCATTTTCTTCCTCAGTCCTGGATCACACAATGCGTGGATAAATGTCTGTGTAGTTATAACTTTTGTATTCTAATTAATAAGTGATAATTATACATATAGGAAACTGTGTTATATTTTCATAATTATTGATATGAGGTAAATGATGAATCAAGGTAGTTACATCTAGTTCCAGCTGTCTTTTTAAATCAAAATAGACAAGCAGTGGTCAGAATTGAATGAGTGAGCAGATGAATTACTAACAGGGTTTTCTACTTGGAAATGGTCAGTGGAAGAAAGTGATTTCCTACATGAGGTTCTGCAGCCTTCTTTACCCAGCCCAGTTTTTGGAACCTGGCTTTTGTCTTAGGATTTGAACAAATTAATTAAATTATCAATTGACTTCCCTTTTCTGGGTGTTTTTGCCACTCTGCCTGCACTGTATATATAGAATTTTATTGTAAATATGAGATTCATTCAAAGACCAAATAATAATCCAACATGGAGGCATTTTTACATGTTTTAATTATTTTATTCAAATTATCTGTCAAACTCAATGATTGTATTAAATCTGGCATTGTGAAAATTGTTGAAGCAAAGTTTTATTAATAATGTTTAGTTAGATATCTTGTGTCTCATTATCCCTGGCTAAGCAAATAATAATGATGCTTTACTTAAGAAATTTTAATAGCAAAATTACAGACTCAAAACCATTATTTTTACTTAGACTCTGTCAATTTCCTTACTCATTTAAAGATATATTTTTACTAATCTTTTAATACTCTTTTCAAAGGCCCATTTTTTTGTATTTTCTCAAAAGAGGAAAATAAATAGACTTGATTTCTTTGCCATCCATAGTGAATAGCTATGGTAGAGGCAGTTTGCTTTGGTGGGTGGTGAAAAGCTAGAGCACACCTCAGGAGAGCAGGCATTGGAAGGGATGGGAGAGGCAGTGTGCAGGCACATTTTGGTGGCTCTTGTAGTCCCACCCTAGGAACTATGGATATTGTACCCAGTGCTTTGAGGAGCCATGAGGGATTTAAAGCAGAGGTCATGATTTGGCTGTGCTCTGGGGGTGATGTGTTTGCTTTTGCTGGGGAAGGGAAGAAACAGGAGCGAGTAAGATGTGGTATTCATGGAGATGGAACTGGATGGGATGGAGAATAGTCTGCTTCTGAGCTATGGCATAAAAACTGATGCAGATGGTTCTTGTTGCTTGATCAGGTGTGAAAACTCTCATAGTATTGTTTCCTGGAGTTCTGTTTGTGTGCTTCACTGGAGAAACTAGAAGAATAGCCTGCCACTTTGCAAAAAGAAAACATCGCACGGAAGGGGCAGATTTGAGGGAAAATGAGGATCCCAGGACTCATTTTTTTTTAACACCAAGGATGTGAATGCCTTTCTGTCTTCTTACCTTTCGCTTCCTTTTGGTTTTGATTGCTATTGAAGGCCTTCCATCTTGAAGTTGTGTCATTTACAAGGGAGACTTAGAATTAATTTATGATAACGTACAATTGAGTGTTCTGTCCCTCCATTATCACCCTTGATGAATCCCACGCAGAAAAATCTGAATAGAGTGGAATGGTCTTTGTAGGGACGAATAAGGGTGGGGAGGAAGAGATGCCACTGGTCTTATCACCTCGAGTCGAATTCCAGAAAATGGCATCCATATTTATCTGATGCAATGGCTTATAAAAAGGATGAATTGTAGGCTTTGGGAGAAAGTGCTCCTGCTGAGTCTTTCTCCCCAAAAATGAGTGTCTCTGTCTTTGTTAGAGTCACCTTTCTTTCATGAAGGCAAAATTATAGAAGAGGAAAGGACTTGGTCTCCAATCAGCCCTTTCCATGAACATAACAATACAGCTGATTAAAGTACCAAAGTCAAACATACCCACAAAAGGTATAATTTTTCTTCCTTCATGGCAAGAAAGAGTCAAATTTACTTTTCAGTAAGTATATAAATCAATTATACTCATAAGCTTAAAAGAAACAGCTTTGCAACAAGAATGTTAATTAAAATGGATTAAGTTGCACAAACATCTTGGTATGCTTAATGGACCAGAGCATGCTTTTGAAAGAGCAGGCAGGATAAATGGTGATAATTAAGAGCTTTGACCAACTACTTTGACCTGTGGTATTACTTGTCCCCGAGTGTCTGCTGTTACAAAGTACCATCTAGGCTTCATAGTTTGTAAACAGCAGGAATTTATTTCACAGGATTTTAGAAAACAAAAGTTTGTTGTGAGGGTGGCACAGTGGATAGGTTCTGATAAGGACCTATGGTTAGAGACTATCTCCACTCTGACGGTGTAATCACATCCCAGGGACCCTTATCCATTGCCTTGGTAATAAGAGTTTAACAAATGAGTTTTAAGGCACACAAGCATTCTGTACATAACTACCTTAGAAGACATGGATGTCTATGTGAACAATAATGGCATGTGTGGCAGTGATCCCGGCTTTAAGAATTTAGGAAACACCCTTATAGAAGGGGGAGGGAAAGACAGTCACCAGGAGTGCTTACACATCTGAGGGCAAAGGTAAGACCAACTTTTCTGCTCCAAATAACCTGCCTGGTGGACTCAGGACACACAAAGGCAGAAGTCCTCTGGGTCAGGGCACTTCCAGTTTCTGGCTGTGCCTGGACCTGAACTGATCCCATCCCACAGCTCCCCACTCCCAAATCCCGTGGAGGGGAGAGGTAAACATGCAGAAGTGCAGACCATTCTGAGACTGCAGGACAGACTGCCACTTCTGCTCACCTTTGCCCATATCCCTGGCCCAAGAGGAAACGGCCTAATGCCTCTGGACACAGGAATATAGAAGCAGTCAGAAGCAGGTACCTGCACTTCTGGTCTGTACCCAGAACTGAACTGAACCAGTCAAACAGCTCCCTGCACCCAAATCCCATGGAAGACAGAACCAGACCCTCAGAAGTGCGAACACTCCTAAGAAATCAGAGAAGACTACTCTCTGCCCACATTCCTGACCCAAGAAGGAATCGCCTAATGCCATCTGTGCCCCCTGAGCACAGGGACAAAGGAACATTCAGGGGCAGGACCCTTCCAGTTCCTGCCTGCGCCAAGAGCTGAAAGACAGTTGCCAGGAGCACCTACACATCTGAGAGCACAGCACTCTGTTCCCAGAATCAGCTAGAAGAAAACAGGAAAACAGGTCTACAGGTATACTGACACAGAGGCCTACAGGAGGGTCAAGCCACTGTCAGAAACAACAAGATAAGCTAACACCAGACACAACCTGATGGTGAGAGGCAAGCACAGGAAACTAAGCGACAGGATCCAAAACTACTTGGCATCATCAGAGCCTACTTCTCCTATCAAAGCAAATATTGGATATCCAAAAACACCAGAAAAGCAAGATTTAGATTTAAAATCACATTTTAGGATGATGACAGAGGACACTAAGAAGGACATAAATAGCTCCCTTAAAGAAATACAGGACAACACAAGTAAACAAGTAGAAGTCCTTAATGAGGAAACACAAAAATCCCTTAAAGAATTACAGGAAAATACAACCAAAGAGGTGAAGGAATTGAACAAAACTGTCCAGGATTTAGAAATGGAAATAGAAACAATAAAGAAAGCACAAAGGAAGAAAACCTTGGAAATAGAAAACCTAGGAAAGAGATCAAGAGTCATAGATGCAAGCATAATGAACAGAATACAAGAGATACAAGAGAGAATCTCAGTGGCAGAAGATACCACATAAAACATCGACACAACCCTAAAAAAATAATGTAAAATACAAAGGTCCTAGCCAAAAACATCCAGGAAATCCAGGATACAATGGAAGATCAAACCTAAGGATAGAAGAGAGTAAAGACTCCCAACTTAAAGGATCAGTAAATATCTTCAACAAAATTATAGAACAAAACTTCCCTAACTGAAACAAAGAGATGTGCATAAACATACAAGAAGCCTACAGAACTCCAAATAGATTGGACCAGAAAAGAAATTCCTCCTGTCACATAATAGTCAAAACACCAAATGAACAAAACAAAGAAAGAATATTAAAAGCACTAAGGGATAAAGATCAAGTAACATATGAAGGCAGACCTATAAGATTTACAGCAGACTTCTCACCAGAGACTATGAAAGCCAGAAGATCCTGGGCAGATGTCATACACACCCTAAGAGAACACCAGTGCCAGCTCAGGCTACTATTTCAGGCAAAACTCTCAATTAACAGAGATGGAGAAACCTAGTTATTCCATGGCAAAACCAAATTTACACAATATCTTTCTACAAATCCAGCCCTACAAAGGATAATAGATGGAAAACTCCAGCACGAGGAGGGAAACTACACCCTAAAAAAAGCAAAAATTAATCTCTTTGCAACAGACCCAAAAGAGGAGAGACACACAAACATAATTCCACCTCTAACAATAAAAATAAGAGGAAGCAATAATCACTATTCCTTAATATCTCTCAACATCAATGGAGTCAATTCCCCAATAAAAAGACTAACAGACTAGATACATAAAGAGGACCCAGCATCTTGCTGCATACAGGAAACATACCTCAGAAACAAAGACAGACACTGTCTCAGAGTAAAAACTTTCCAAGCAAATGGTCTGAAGAAACAACTGGAGTAGCCAATTTACTATAGAATAAAATTGACTTTCAACCAAAAGTCATCAAAAAAGATAAGGAAGGACACTTCATATTCATCAAAGAAAAAATCCACTGAAATGAACTCTGAATCCTAAATATCTAGGCTTCAAATGCAAGGGCACCTACGTTCATAAAAGAAAACCTGCTAAAACTCAAATCACACATTGCACCTCACACAATAGTAGTAGGAGATTTCAACACCTTGCTTACATCAATGGACAAATCATGGAAACAGAAATTAAACAGAGACTAACAGAAGTCATGAAACAAATGGATTTAACAGATATTTATAGAACATTCCATCCTGAAACAAAAGGATACACCTTCTTCTCAGCACCCCATGGTACCTTCTCCAAAATTGACCATATTGCAAAACAGGCCTCAACAGATAGAGAAAGATAGAAAGAATCCCATGCATTCTATCACATCACCATGGACTAAGTCTGGTCTTCAATAACAACAGTAATGACAGAACGCCCACATATACATGGAACTTGAACAACGGTCTACTCAATGATAACTTGGTGAAGGAAGAAAGAAAGAAATTAAAGACTTCTTAGAATTTAATGAAAATGAAGGCACAACACACCCAAACTTATGGGCTAAGAGGAAAACTCATAGCCCTGAGTGCCTCCAAAAAGAAACTGGAGAGAGCATTTATTAGTAGCTAGACAGCACACTTGAAATCTCTAGAACAAAAAGAAGCAAATAGACCAAAAAGGAGTAGACAACAGGAAATAATCAAACTCAGGACTGTATTCAGCCAAGTAGAAACAAAAAGAACTATACAAAAAAATCAACAAAATGAGGAGATGGTACTTGGAGAAAATCAACAAGATAGATAAACCGTTAGCCAGACTAACCAGAGGGCACAGAGAGTGTATCCAAATTAAGAAAATCAGAAATGGGGAGAGTGAAAGCGAAAGCTGGGGCTGCTATCCCAGATTCGAGAGCTGGCAAGTGGGGAAGCATGGCCAAGCCTTGTGGGGTTCGCTTGAGTGGAGAAGCCCGTAAACAGGTGGATGCCTTCAGACAAAATCTTTTCCAGGAGGCTGAGGACTTCCTTTGCACTTTCTTGCCACGGAAAATCATATCCCTGAGTCAGCTCTTGCAAGAGGATTCCCTCAATGTGGCTGACCTCTCCTCCCTCCGGGCTCCTCTGGACATCCCTATCCCAGATCCCCCACCCAAGGATGATGAGATGGAAACCGAGCAGGAGAAGAAAGAAGTCCCTAAGTGTGGCTTCCTCCCTGGGAATGAGAAGCTTCTGGCCCTGCTTGCCTTGGTTAAGCCAGAAGTCTGGACTCTCAAAGAGAAGTGCATTCTGGTAATCACATGGATCCAGCACCTGATCCCCAAGATTGAGGACGGAAATGATTTTGGGGTGGCAATTCAGGAGAAGGTGCTGGAGAGAGTGAATGCTGTCAAGACCAAAGTGGAAGCCTTCCAGACAGCCATCTCCAAGTATTTCTCAGAGCGTGGGGATGCTGTAGCCAAGGCCTCCAAGGACACCCATGTAATGGATTACCGGGCCTTGGTGCACGAGCGAGATGAAGCAGCCTATGGGGCGCTTAGGGCCATGGTGCTAGACCTGAGAGCCTTCTATGCTGAGCTTCATCACATCATCAGCAGCAACCTAGAGAAAATTGTCAACCCAAAGGGTGAAGAAAAGCCATCTATGTACTGAGCAAAGGATTAGAAGGAAAATAAATGATTTATACTTTATGCAAAAAAAAAAAGAAAATCAGAAATGAAAATGGAGACATAAAACCAGAATCTGAGGAAATTCAAAACATCACCCGAGCCTATTACAAAAGCGTATATTCAACAAAACTGGAAATTCTGGAGAAAATGGACAATTTTCTAGACAGATACCAGGTACCAAAGTTAAATCAGGATCACACAAACCATCTAAAAAAAAACCCAGAGCTACTAAAGAAATAGAAGCAGTTATTAAAAGTCTCACAACCAAAAAGAGACCAGGACTAGATGGGTTTAGTGCAGAATTCTATCAGACCTTCAGAGAAGACCTCATACCAATACTGTCCAAAATATTCTACAAAATAAAAACAGACAGAGCACTACCAAATTCTGTGAAGCCACAATTACTCTTATATCTAAACCACAAAAAGACCCAGCAAAGAAAGAGAACTTGAGACCAATTTCCCTTATGAATATCAATGAAAAAATACTCAATATAATTCTTGCAAACTGAATCCAAGAACACATCATAATGATCATCCATCATGATCAAGTAGGCTTCATCCCAGGGATGCAGGGATGGTTCAATATACAGAAATTCATCAACATAATTTAATACATAAACAAAGTCAAAGAAAAATACTACATGATTGGATGCTGAGAAAGCTTCTGACAATATTGAACAGCCATTCATGATAAGAGTGCTGGAAAGATCAGGAATTCAAGGCCCATACCTAAACATAGTAAAAGCAATATACAGCAAACCAGTAGCTAACATCAAACTAAATGGAGAGAAACTTGAAACAATGCCACTAAAATCAGGGACTAAACAAGGCTGCCCACTCTCACCCTACTTATTCAATATAGTACTTGAAATACTACCCAGAAAAAATCAGAAAACAAAAGGATGTCCAAGGGATACAAATTGGAATGGAAAAAGTCAAAATATCACTATTTGCAAATGCTATGATAGTATACTTAAGTAACCCCAAATGTTCCATCAGAGAACTAGTAAACCTATAAACTACTATATATAAACAACTTGAGCAAAGTGGCTGGGTATAAAATTAACTCGAAGAAATCTGTAGCCTTCCTATACTCAATGGATAAGAAATTGGGGAAATGACACCCTTCACAGTTGTCCCAAATAATATAAAATACCTTGGTGTGACTTTGGAAAAGCAAGTGAAAGATCTGTATGACAAAAACTTCAGGTCTCTGAAGAAAATTGAAGAAGATCTCAAGATGGAAAGACCTCCCATGCTCATGGATTGTCAGGATTAATATAGTAAAGATGGCCATTTTCTCAAAAGCAATGAACAGATTCAACATAATCCCCATCAAAATTCCAAGTAAATTCTTCATAGAGATAGAAAGAGCAATTTGCAGATCAGTTTGGAATAAAAAAAAAAAAAAAGAAACCAGGATAGGGAAAACTATATTAAAAAAATAAAAGAACTTCTGGGGGAATCACCATCCCTGACCTCAAGCAGTGTTCCAGAACAATAGTGATAAAAACTGCATGATATTGACACAGAGACAGGCAGGTAGATCAGAGGAATAGAATTGAAGACCCAGAAATGAACCCACACACCTATGGGCACTTGATTTTTGACAAAGGAGCCAAAACCATCCAATGGAAAAAAAGATAGCATTTTCAGCAAATGGTGCTGGTTCAACTGTAGATCAGCATGTAGAAGAATGCAGATCGATCCATGCTTATCACCCTGTACAAAGCTTAAGTCCAAGTGGATCAAGGACCTCCACATCAAGCCAGATACACTCAAACTAATAGAAGAAAAAGTGGGGAAGAGTCTGGAAAACATGGGCACTGGGGGTATTTTCCTGAACAAAACACCAATGGCTTATGCTCTAAGATCAAGAATCATCAAATGGAACCTCATAAAACTGCAAAGTTTCTGTAAGGCAAAGGACACTGTTGTTAGGACAAAACGGCAACCAACAGATTGAGAAAAGATCTTTACCAGTCCTACATCTGATTGAGGGCTAATATCCAAAATATACAAAGAACCCAAGAAGTTAGACTCTAGAGAGCCAAATAACCCTATTAAAAATGGGATACAGAGCTAAACAAAGAATTCTCAGCTGAGGAATATCAAATGGTTGAGAAGCACCTAAAGAAATGTTCAACATCCTTAGTCATCAGGGAAATGCAAATCAAAACAACCCTGGGATTCCACCTCAAACCAGTCAGCATGGCTAAGATCAAAAACTCCAGCGACTGACTGCAGGTGCTGGCGAGGATGTAGAGAAAGAGGAACACTCCTCCATTGTTAGAGGGATTGCAAACTGGTACAACCATTCTGGAAATCAGGCTGGAGGTTCCTCAGAAAATTGGACATTCCACTACCTGAAGACCCAGCTATACCTCTCCTGGGCATATACCCAAAAGATGCTCCAACATCCAACAAAGACACATGCTCCACTATGTTATAGCAGCCTTATTTATAATAGCCAGAAGCTGGAAAGAACCCAGATGCCCTTCAACAGAGGAATAGATTCAGAAAATGTGGTACATCTACACAATGGAATACTACTCAGAGATCAAAAACAATGACTTCATGAAATTCATAGACAAATGAATGAAGTAGAAAATATCATCCTGAGTGTTGTAACCCAATCACAGAAAAACACACATGGTATGCACTCATTGATAAGTGGATATTAGCCCAAAAGCTTGAATTACCCAAGATGCAATCCACAGACCACATAAAGCTCAAGAAGAAGGATGACCAAATGGGTGTTCTTTACTCCTTCTTAAAATGGGGAACAGGGGCTGGGGATTTAGCTCAGTGGTAGAGCGCTTACCTAGGAAGCGCAAAGCCCTGGGTTCGGTCCCCAGCTCCGAAAAAAAGAACCAAAAAAAAATGGGGAACAAAAATGTCCATAGGAGGGAATATGGAGACAAAGTTTACAGCAGAGACTGAAGGAATGGCCATTCGGAGACTGCCCTGACATGTGGTCCATATATATACAGCCACCAAAACTAGATAAGATTGAAAAAGCTAAGAAGTGCATGCTGACAGGAACTGGATATAGATCTCTCCTGAGAGAAGCAACCAGAGCATGTCAAATACAGAGGCAAATGCTAGCAGCAAACCACTGAAGTGAGAACAGGACCCCCATTGGAGGAATTAAAGAAAGGATTAAAAGATCTGAAGGTGCTTGCAACCCCATAAGAATAACAATGCCAACCAACCAGAGCTTCCACAGACTAAACCACTACCCAAAGACTATTCATGGACTGACTGACCCTGGCTCCAACTGCGTATGTAGGGGAAGACCGCCTTGTTGGGGCACCAGTGAAGGGGAGGCCCTTGGTCCTGCCAACGTTGGACCACCAGTGCAGGGGAATATCGGGTGGTGGTGGTAAGGGGTGCTTGATGGGGGGAAATACCCTCATGGTGGAGGCGGAGGGGATAGGGGGCTATGGACAGAAAACTGGTTAAGGGAATAACTTTTGAAATGTGAATAAATATATCCCATAAAAATTTTAAAAAACAAAAATAAAAATAATTTTTAAAAAAAGAAGACAAAGAAAGGGGAGTGGGAATGGGATAGGGGATTTATGGTTAGGAAACTGGGAATAGGAATAACATTTGAAATGTAAATAAAATATCCAATAAAAATAAATAAATAAGAATTTAGGAAAATGATATCAATAAGTTCTTTTCTAGGGTCTCTCCAGCAAAGAAAAGTTTATTTGACTAGGTTTTAGTTGGATGCCCTCCTAGTAAGTACTCATAAGTCCAATAAATCTGGGTTACCACCAAGATTAATATGTCACTTTTGTAAAGCTAGGAGTATCTTACACAGTTCGTCATTACTATGGTTCATAGGCTTTACAACTATCTAGGATTTTTTATTGTTTTCCTCCATTGGCAGCTTGCATAGCACCTTTGAATGCTCTCAAAGCTGATCTGTCCCCTTGTTCTACAAAGAAGGTTGGGTATTGGAATAAAATTATCAGCTTCGTGATTACTGTTTCATGGAACAATAAAACAAACCATAAAACATATTTTCTCCAACTATACATGAAATATTGGCAAATATATAACTTCTACAAACCCAGAAAAACCCTTAAAAGATCTGATAAATATTGAATTAATTTAAAGTTATATAGATTTATCACTATCAAATATGAAATAAATACTTATATCTAAATATCTAAAAATATCCCTGTGTATTTGAGCCTAAACTATTTGCCTGTGAATAACCCACAAGTCTACTAAGAAATTATAAGAGAAATTTTTAAGTGTTTAAATAGTAACAGGTCACATATTAAAATAGGTGAAGTATAGCTAGTAATATAGTAAGATATGGGTAGAAATTACTACCTTTGCTTGCATTAGATTAGAAAAAAATTAATCATTTAAATCTTCCAACTCATAACAGCAGAAAGACATGGACAAATTAGAATTAAACAAGTAAAGGAAAATAGATAATATTTTTAAAGTCAATAAAATAGAAAATAATTAAGAAAGAAAATTAATAAAGCCAAACATTGGTTTTTAAACTATTTTTTAAGATTACAATTATATCATTTCACCCTTTAATTTACTGCCTCCAAACTCCTTGCTCTCTTTCAAACTCCTGGCCTCTTTTTTCATTGTTGATATAAATTTCTAATTTATACATTTCTAATTACATAAATATGACCTGCTCAGTCTGTCCAGTGTCTCTTGTAGGTACATGCCTTCATGAATGGCTGCTTGGTATTGGATAAGCAATTGGTGTGCTCTTCACTGAGGAAGACGATTTGTTGTACTCTTAAGGATTTCTTAGTTGCCTTTATGGAGGGCTGAGGTTTTCTTGGTCTATCTTACCATGTCTATTGTCATCCTTGCTCAGCTCAGGTTTAAGTAGTCATGTTGTTGGTCCTTTGTGAATGTAGCTTCTGAAATTACCAGGAGACACAACCTCACAGCAAACTCCCTGGTCCTCTGGCTCTTACAAATCTTTTTGCCACCTTTTCTGATGTTCCCTGAGCCTTAGGGGCGGGAGTTGTACTATAGACGTGTCTACTGGGACTAGACTCCACAACAATGCATTTTATTTATCACCAAAGTATGCATGGCACTGTTGTGCCCTTCGTGCCATTAGGGCTACCCTACTGTGCTGGGCACCGTTGGACTTCACAGGCATTGAGCTTGGCAGGACTGTTGTTTGATTCCCTCTCTTGGACACTTGAGTTTTATTATGATGTAATCACTAAGAAATTTAGCAATCATAACTCTCTATGGACTCCAGCATCTCTTTGGAAGAAAAAAAGGAAATTTATTGAAATGTTCAGATATATTGACAAGCCCAGTCTCCTAGTATAAAATACTTTTACACTCTAACATTCACAGGTCAAGTGAGTCAGCCTCTGGAGAAATTTACTAACTTCTCAGTTTATCTCAATAAAAGTTTGTAGATCACACACCCTGTTGCCAACAATAAATAAAATAAACATCTTTTTCCAAATGCCTATGACATAGTACAAATGTCAAATAGTACAAATATTTATCACACACATTGCAAAAATAATTTTAGTTTCTGTTCAGCTATAATGAAATTAGAAATAATAAGGGCCAACTAAAAATAGCTACCCTGTAGAATTTGATAATCATAGCTTTAATTATTCTCATATTACAAGAATATGGAAATTGAAATTATAAGCTTATAGAAAAGAGTGACAATGAGTAGCTATAAATCAACAGCTGTAGGATTTGACTAAAAAATAATTGCTGGAATATTTGTGTCCTTAAATACATTTATTGGAAAATATAAAATATTGCTAATAAATGAAAGTCAAGAAAAAAGAACAGTGTAAGTTTCAATAAAGTTATTTTAATTTGAATTGGATGCTAGTAGTGTAGAAAATGAATAGAAATCATAGTCCTTAATAGTAGAACAAAAACTAAAGTCATGAGTTCAGGAAAATATGCAAAGTTTCAAGACTCATTCAGATTTTATTTAAAAAATTAAACATTAAGATGAAATTATTACAATTATAAGATTTTTTACATTTTAAGACAATGTTATATCAGATTTTTTGTAACTTATTTTTGAAATTATTTTCCTTATTCTATTTCTTCCTTCCAATCACATTATCTTCTATCTCCTCCTATACTCCTGCCCCGGCCCCCTTTGTCCTCACTCAAATTCATGACCTTTTTTTCTTTAATTGCTATTGCATAAGATCTCAGGGTTAATCACATGATACGGATAGCCAATTCTGGGAGCAGGCAGCTCTCTCTTGGGGAAGACCCTTTCTCTGGCTCTCAGCATTCCCAGTTGCCATGGTTCTTTGTCTAGTGTTGAAAACTCATGAGCTTTCCTTTCTACGTTAGCATGTCTATTGGTAGTGTTGTTATTCAGGTCTTGTTTAGGTATCCACATAGATGAGTGTACACTGCCTCTGTGACATTTCTAGGAAAACAATCTTAGAGCAAATTTCCCATTCATCTCATTTTAACAATCTCTTCTTTGTCACAATGATCCCTGAGCCTCAGGTTCAGGAATTGTGTTATAGATGTTACATAGAATTTTTCCATTTGAAAATCCAAATAAATAGCTAATTTCCTAGTGGCATTATCAAGATTGACCCAAGAAACACAATCAAGAAAAGAGCAGAATTATAGAATGTCTCCTAGTAAAAACAGCTGCCAATCAAAAATATAATTGCTGTATTAGAATTCCTTAGAGTCACAGAACTTATGGAATGTCTCTGTATATTAAGGGAATGATTTACCATCTGTAGCCCAATTAACCCAACAATGGGTAGCCGTGAGTGGGAAGTCTGTGAATGTAGTAGTTGCTCAGTATCGAAAGGCTAGGTGTTTCAGCTGGTCTTCTGCATAAACTGAAATCCTGAAGAAGTAGGTTCCAACAGATGTGTTGACAAGTAAGTGCAAACAGGCAAAAAAGAGAGAGCCCTCCTTCTTCCAATGTCCTTATGTAGGCCTCCAGCAAAAGGTATAGCCAAGATTAAAGGTATGTGCCATCGTGACTGGACCTAAGCTGCTCTTTACTTGGGAGTTGGAATATCCCAGGCTGGCCTTGATCTCAGAGATCTGCTGGCCTCTGTCTCCTGGCATTAAAGGCATGTACCACCTTGCTGGGGACTAAACTTTTCATGACCATTATAGCTCAAGATCTGGATCAAAAACCTGTGTTTTCCAGCCTCAAGATCTGGATCACAGGTGTGCCTTCCATTTCTAGATTGTAGTTCGTGCCAGATATAGTCACATTAACAATTGGAAATAGCCATCACAATTGCACAGAGGCTGAAGAGATTGCTCTTCAGCACTTACTGTTCTTGCAAAGGATCTGTGTTCCCAAAGCTAACATCCATCCCTATCTCTAACTCCAAAGGATGCAGTGCCATCTTCTGACTACCACTGACAGTGGCCATATGCATGATATACATAAATACATACCTGCAGAAAACATTTATACATATAAAATAAATAATTTTTAATTAAAGAATACATGGACATGGTGTGCATGTGACCTGATGGAGGTAGAACCTTTATCGTCCATAGAAGAACCCATCCTGCTTTCTTGTTTTGTGGAGGGATCCACTAATAATTATGGCTGCCTGCTACCTCTGAGATGCACACTGCACACACCCCTTCCCCTAAGGAGGATTTCTGGTAGTGTTTGGTAGCCTTAGGCAGAGGCTGATATCCAGGATCTTTACTGGCTTCTCACCAGGGAGTTAGACCTGGAGTAGTCTTTGCGGGGATAACGTTCTGAATAAGATGATTTAGAGAGCTCATAGCATTTTCCTCTGCTAGATTCTACAAAGCCCTGAGATCCCATCTCACTCCTTTTTATGTAGTTGAAGTTTGATGGCATATGATGCCAGTCAAAATCTAGGTCTGAAATACATACACTGTCTTATAAGGGTCTTTTATGAAAGCACCATGCCTCACTGCTCAGTGTTGGTTTGAACTGAAGCTTACAGCTCTTGTTAAGGCAGCCATAATCATGTCTTGAAATAGTGTAGGGGAATGGGATAGTGAGTGGAGAGATTGTGCTCAGTTATAAGGTTTTGAAGTGTTGCACCAACTGCTTACCTTGCTGCTCCTGAGTCTCAGGCTGTGTCCAGGAAGTGTAATTGCAGTTTTATTTAGTCATTTATATCTGTTATTTCAGTCCCTTCGAGCCTCAGTGGTTACGGGCACTGACTACTCTTCCAGAAGACCCTAGTTCAAATCCCAGCACCCACATGGCAGCTCACAACTGTCTCTAACCCCAAGGTCTAACACTCACATACATGCCAGCAAAACACCATGCACTTTCAGTGCTACATCTTCTACATCTTTTGTTTGTTTCTAGACAATTGTGTTGGCAGAAGTTTCCATGATGGCCTCTGCGTGGATGCTACATTTGAATTGAATGGCTTCTAACCCTTGTCTTAGTCCTGAATTCTAGGATGGGATTTAATGACTTTTAAAATTTTTGAGTTCTTAAATTATTTAAAGCACTACTCAGAAATACAGAAAATTCTTTTTATCGTGTGTGTGTGTGTGTGTGTGTGTGTGTGTGTGTCCCCATGTGTGTGTGTGTGTCCCCGTGTGTGCACTGACCTGTGGGTAAATGCATGTGAGGTCAGATGTTGACATTTGGTGTCTTCTATTGCTCTCTGCTTTATTTACTGGGAAAAGATCTCTTGTTGAACCTGAATCTCACCAATGCAGCTAGTCTGATCAGTTGACTTACCCTGGAGATCCACTGTCTCTCCTTCTGAACATGGGTAGGAACACATACCCACCTGGTTTATTAAGTGGGAGCTAAGGATACAAACTCTAGTTTTCATCCTTACAAGTGTTTTATCCACTGAGCTTTCTCTGCAGCCCTGATAGGTGGTTCTTATAGGTGAGGCTCACCTGAAAGCTGTCTGGGTGGATCTCACTTGGTGTACATGCTTCTCATATGATCCCAGGGTGCTTTCATGTTCATGTTTTGATCAAGCAGGCACATGGTCTGTCCTATGAACTCCTAGAAACTCAGGAAACACTTAACTGTGTCACACTGAATAAAATTGAACCTGGGTGGGAGGTATGAAGGACACTGGAATTCAGTTTTCTCAGGACACCAAAAATAAGGATAGGATGAGATGTTCTGGGAAATCATGGTGGTATCCATAGAAACAATGCATTCTAGGACTAATAGGAAAGAGGCCACTCAGGGGAAGATTTGGGCAGAATATTGCAAAGTCAAACAAAATGTGAGCCACATAGAAATGGTCCTTTCTCCCATGAAGTAACAATGCTGTGGGATTGGTTCACTCAGTTGTGGTATATTGCTCCACCTTGACTCTCTTTCAAGGGCATACATTTCATTTGAGTTTGTTTCATTTTTCATCTTTCAAAAAAAATATTGAGGGTCAGAATCCTGATTTAGTAAATTCATAGTTGAGTGAAAAGCATCACTCTGGTGCTTTCCAGAGTGATGGACATGACCTCTGAACTAACCTGTTGCTTTTTTCTCCCCTGGTAGAACGTCCATCCTTGGCTTCTCCTTTGGAGCTGCATTTCTCTCCCTCATCTTCATCCTCTTTGTCTGCTTCGCTGGACAGCTTTTGGTAGGTGCTTCAAATATAGAACTTCTTTTGGAAGTGTTTTCATTGTATTGAAACAACTTACTTCATTTTTTCAAAAGCAAGGGGATCATTGATGGATATTTGAAGAACTATAGTTTCTAGCACCTGTTAGGACAGTGACAGAGACAGCCTCAGGGGTAAATTGAGGTTATCGCATGAACAACCAAAACACTCATTGGACTGCTCTTAAAGTGGTGGGTGGCCTTTTCCTTGCTCTGGAGATGAAGCCTCAATCTGTAGTCTAGACTGACCTCAAACTTAATATTCTCTTACCTGAATCTTCTGAATAGCTGGGAAAATGATTATATAGCACTGCACCAAGAAAAAAATGTAGGTGTCACTCCACAATACTCCAAAGTTTTGCTCATCTCTTTCTGTCAAGTGTTTTTAAAACATCTCTGAGTTTCAGACTACTTGTAGCAGTGAATGCAAGTATGGGGTTTTCATGTAAAGGACAGTTAAAATATTTTTTAAACTACGTTTTCTTAAAGATTTATTTAGGGGCTGGGGATTTAGCTCAGTGGTAGAGCGCTTACCTAGGAAGCGCAAGGCCCTGGGTTCGGTCCCCAGTTCCGGAAAAAAAGAACCAAAAAAAAAAAAAAAAAAAAAGATTTATTTAACACCTGCAGGCCAGAAGAGGGCACCAGATCTAGTTATAGATGGTTGTAAGCTACCATGTGGTTGTTGGGAATTAAACTTAGGACCTCTGGAAGATCAGCCAGTTCTCTTAACCACTAAGCCATCTGGCCAGCCCCTTAAAATATTCTTAAGGGGTTGGGGATTTAGCTCAGTGGTAGAGCGCTTGCCTAGGAAGCGCAAGGCCCTGGGTTCGGTCCCCAGCTCCGAAAAAAAGAACCAAAAAAAAAATTCTTAAACATGACTTTTAAATCTTTGTGAAGATATAAAACTTTGAAACCTAACAAATGGAAAAAAGTATTACTTATTTGCATTTCAAGCCAACTATTGTACAGTTTTATAACATATGTTATCTAACCACTAGTTTGAAATATGAAAATTATCTCTTCATTTAGTGTTCCATATTATGCAAGTATTGCTAGCCAGCCAGAACAGTATGAAAGCTATCTTAGAAAGCCAAAATGGAGACAGAAGATAAGCCAATGTTTCATCTTGTTCACGGGACACAAGGGAAAATAGGGAAGGCTACCTAGGCTGGACATCAGGCATACACAGCCTGAAATAGGCAGGTACATGGAAATATGTGTAGGTAAAATACCATCACAGAAAATAAAAATAGAATGCTCTCTATATGAGAATGTGAATGGTTTCCCATGATTCATAGCCTTCCCTGGGTGGAAAAGCACATAGACTCACTCTCTTTTACCATTTCTTTTTACCATTCTCTTTTATGAATACCTAGGCTGATTTCATTACCTTACTGTGGTGAAGTCCACAGCAATAAACATGGGTGTGCCAATGTCTCTTTAGTTAGCGACAGAAACCCTTGGGTATAAGTCCAGAGTGGTATACCTGGGTCATATGGTGGTTCTATTTTTAGTGTTTTGAGAACCACAAATTTCTGTATTGGCTGCACAAGTTTACAATCCCACCAGCAATGAATTCCTCTTTCCAAACATCCTCTCTAACGTGTGTTGTCATTCACTTTCTTGATAGCCATTCCAACCCCATACAAATATCAACTCAAATTTATCCATGCTCTTAAGTCAAAAACTGAAATGGAACTGCTAGTGGAAAAAAGAAACACTTCAAGCTATAGGCATAGATACAAATCTGTGAAACAAGACTCCAGTAGTGCAGGAAGTAACCCAAGAATTGACAGATGATATTATAGGAAATCACATAAAAGAAAATTAGTAGAGGAAATAGACGGCCTATACAATGGGATAAAATCAGCTATAATAGTCAGTTTTGATAGATTAATATCCAGAATGTATAAAAATGTACAAACTGAACACTAAAAAGTATAAACCTGCTAATCAATAAATTAGCCAATGAACTAAACAGGTAGTTCTGAGAAGAGGAAACACAAGTGGCTAATATAATAAATATCTTCAAAGTTGTTCAACTGCCTCACCTTCAGGAAAATGCAAATTAGGACACATATTCTTGAACATCCAATAAAGGAATACTTGAATAAGAGTCTCCATTAGCCCATTGTAACTTTAGGAAGAAATTCTCATCTCACTAATGGGTTATTTCAGTGTTTGTAGTGTTCTGCAATGGTTGTTTAACTATCAACAGCAAAGCTATTAATGCATAACTGCCTAGAAAGAGTTGTGTGTCTTCCACAATGCCATCCAGATAGAATTGAACAGATACTCCATGGTGGGCATGGAGCAATGGTGCTGCCACCTATCTGCTCATTCTCTGGGCCTGGCTAGCCTACCGTTTTCGTAAGAGCTGAGGAGATTAGCATTCGCTTGTTAATTAAACACTGAACTTATGAAAATGTACAGAATGCCCACCAGCTGTTAACCTTCTGCAGACATAAGTGCCAAGGGCAGAACTGGTGCTAAGGATGCCTTCTCACTGTGAACAATTAAAAGGAAGCTGCTTTCAGAAGGAAGGCAAGTAGAGGCAAGTGTGATGGTTAGATTCACTGTCAATTTTCAACTCTATTGGAATAAGAAACATGTAGGCACTGAGGAGGCATACCTCTGCAATGATGGCATTTCCAGGTCTGTTTAACACAAGAGAGAGAAGCCATCTTGAATGTGGATGAACACATCACACATCACATGAACAACATGAACCAGACTGAACAAGAAGCTAAATGTTTTCCCCTTTCTCAGATTCCTGGTTTGCCTCTCTGACATGAGAGACTACATCTCAGAATCAGTGATTTGAAATGAACCCTCTCTTAAGTTGTTTTTAATTATTTGGTCACAGAAATAAAAGTTCAAATGCTGAAAATTTGGCCAATGATATCACACACACACACACACACACACACACACACACACACACACACAAATCAAGCTTTGTCCCTGTCATAGTCTTCTGCACAGAATATGCAGCACACGGAAGTCACAGTGGTTGGCATTTCACAGCTGGCCTGATACAAGGTAGGAAAGCATGCAATGTGCAAGCACTACAGTCTCTATGACACAGAGCTCCTAGCTCCTAACTGATGACCCTTAAATGTGAGGTTTATTCAGTAACTTGTTCTGAGCCTTGTTGGGAATTTTGTGCTTTTACGAGGATCCATTAAACAGCTCCTCCCTGGCCTTCATTCCCACCTGTATCCCACCACTGTCTGCCCCAGGAGATCTTCCTCGCACCTTCCCCACCACATTCACTTCCAATTTTTTGCCCATGAAAGTGGGCTCAGCAGCGAGTCCCACTACCAGAGATCTTGGAATCTCTACCAGTTCTGTGATGAGCATCATGGGATTTGTGACCTGTGCCATAGTTGAGCTTCAATTTTATACATGCATTTGACCTTTTTATCTTGTTTCCCCAGACATAGAGTAAGTCCCTTAAGACAGGAATGGCTTCTCAATATCCAGTTGACCTCCCATTACACCCAGTATAACACTAATGTCCCGTCAGCTTCCCACTTGAACCAGTATAATGTTGACATCTACATTGTGTTAGTTAGGGTCATTGTGAACAAACACAATGACCAAGGCAAGCCTTCTAAGGACAGCATTTAGTTCGGGCTGGCTTACAGGTTCAGAGGTTCAGTCCATTATCATCAAGGCAGGAACATGTCAGAGTCTAGGCAGACATGGTGCAGGAGGAGCCAAGAGTTCTACATCTTCATCTGTGGGCTGTTAGCAGAATACTGGCTTCCAGGCAGCCAGGATGAGGGTCTTATAGCCGACACCCATAGTGACACACCTACTCCAACAAAGCCACACCTATTCCAACAGGGCCACGCCCTGGGCTGAGCATATGCAAACCACAGGAACAAGTTTTGTAAGTAGTTGCTGCCTAAACACAGGCATGTCTACTTCCCCCTCCTCAGCTCCGTAAAGTCTCTCCGTCCCCTCAAAGATGCTCAGAGCCAGTAATGGAATAATTGCAGCTGTGGCAATGTTAATAATGAGCACAGGTATTGCCAGAGAATTTCTGAGCTGTGTGGGAGAAACTTACCTCTCTATGGTTCAAAACAGTTACTCTGACCAGATATATCGTGTGCGCACACGCACACACACACACACACACACACACACACACACACACACACACATGCACACATAACACACCAAACAAAGCTTATCTTAGAAAATGTCAAAAGACATTTCCTAGTTGTTACCACATGCCTTGAGCAATAGAAATGGCATGATGCCACCCAGCCAGCTACTTCCTGTAGGACAATGATGAAGCGCAAGTGCAGAGTTCATCCTAGGAGAGGAAAAAGTAGGTCACACACCAGCTAACACAAAGCCCTCTGCCTTCAGGAGAGCATGCCCATTGATGTCTGCCTTCTCTAATGACAACACAGCACTTGCAGCCCTCTTGGGCTGGCTTACTGGTGACCCTTTTCCCATCTTGCTCTCCGCTTCTCTTTGTCCCTTTGGAAAATTAGTAATCATTTGGTAATAAGTCTGGTAAATAACATGTGGCCACATGCTGTCTTCTCTGACCCAAAAATCTCCTTCCTTGACCTGACAAGCAGCCTACGTGCATATTACGATTGTGGAATTGATAGTTTTAAACTAGTTCCCCATGTTTCATTTCTGCCTCCTTTATTCATTTTTCCTCTTTTCTGTCTTTTTCCCCCCACAATTGGACTATCTTCTCTTTGGTAACTTAGACATGATGCACTCCAGCCTGGATATTTATTTGGGCTTTGGTTTTCCTTTAACCCTTGTGCTGTACACATGCTTGGATGCTCTTAACACCATGTCATGAAGCATGCAGACCTCATGCTCTAATCTCATGATGCCTCTTATCTTCCAGGCTAGTATTGCTTAATCTTTGTGTGTTTAATATTCTCAGATTATGCATGTCTTGCTTAATGATTTGTCTAACTATTGCCTCTGGGCGTTACCTCCCCCAGAACTGTTTTCTTAGTAAGAAATACCCTTTCCATGTGAATGTTGCATAATAGCCTTTTTATTCTACAAAAGCATCTTTCTTCATTGTGATCATTTATCATCATTTTTTTATTTTTTCCTAACAGTTCCACATTCTCCTGGCTTGTATAGTACTGAGAACTCTCTTTCTCTTTCCCTCTCCTTCTCCCTCAACCCCTCCATCCATTCACCCCTCCTTTCCTACCTCTGCTCTCACTTTCTCTGTGTGTGTCTAAAAACACACACACACACACATACACACACACACACACACACACACACGGAAGCCAGAAGATAACCTCAGGTTGCTGGTCCTCACCTTCCACCATATTTGAGACTGGGTCTCTTGTTTTGTAGTGCTGCATATGCAAAGCTAGCTAGCCCTGTTTCCAGAGATTCTGATATTTCTGTCCCCCACCTCAACATTAGAGCAACGGGAGTGCAGATATGTTCTACCACACTGGGTTCTGCATGGATCTGAGGATCTGAGCTCAGATTCTCACGTTTGTGAAGCTGGTGCTTTATGAGCTGAGTCAAGTCCAGAGCCTCAGTGAAAGCAATGTTTTGTGCTAGAGTTATCTTTTTGGCTTTTTGAAATCCAAGTGCACTGTGTTAGCGCTAACTCTCTGGCGAGTGGTCTGTCTGTTTAGGATCAAGAACTTAAGTGTTCACCATACAGCTTTCCACTACACCACACATCTCCTGGGCCCCAGCAAACCCCTGGGGTAAGGATTTTCTGGAAGTCTATGTACTTTCTTTTCTTTTTTAATTGGATATTTTATTTATTTACATTTCAAATCTTATCCCCTTTCCCGATTCCCCACCTATAAGCCCCCTATCCCATCCCTGCTTATCCTGTTTCTATGAGGATGCTCCTACTCCCACCCACCCCGACTCCTGCCTCACTGCCCTAGCATTCCTCTAAACTGGGGCATCAAGCCTCCACAGGACCAAGGGCTTCTGCTCCCATTGATGCCAGATAAGGCCCCATCATCTCCTTCAGTCCTTCCCCTGTGATCAGTCTGATATTAGGCTTTGAGCATCCTGTATTGGTCAGGATCTGGCAGAGCCTCTCAGAAGACTTTACTGAAGCTCAAAGCTCACACAATAACATGTTCTTTCTTTCTTTAAATCTCTCAATATAGTTAGTACCAAACCTGCTTTTTGGTGCTGAATGTGGTCCTATCTCAGTGTAAGAGCCAATCCTTGGGCACCAGGACCCAGTGATGGGAAGCAGATTTGCTGAAATAATGCTAACAGTTTTAACTGTTTATCAAGGACTACATCACCTTGGGCCCAGGCACCATCTCCTCTTCAGTTAAGTAGCACCTTCTGAGAACAGGTCAACGAACAACTTGAAATGCTATCATTTATAATGTTGAATGAGAATAAGCAGGATTTTGATAAGTCTCTTTTTCTCCCAGGGATATTACTGAAGTACCAAGATCTGAATATTTTTGAACCATGTAGAGAACTGCAAATAGAGTCAGTGTTGGTCCTTTTTATAATAAGTTAAAATGCAAAGTCATGGGTCTTTGTGTGGCATTTTTGTCCCATTTCTCTGTGAGGCAGGATCTTTGTTAGCCCAGGCTGACCTCAAACTTACTTTGTAACCAAGGATGACCTTGAACTACTGATCTCCCTGCCTCCTCCTCTGGAGTGCTGGGATTGCAGCACATATCACTATGCCTGGACTTTTCATCGGCTTTTGATCGTTTTCCTTTCATTGAAAAGTCCTGATCTTTGGTTCTTCTCATTGCCATCACTGTTTTCTCTGTGCCCACCCAGCCCTTCTGCTTCCTTTTCCTCAGCACAAGCGCCAGGGACCCACTATCACTGTTTGTCTTTAATTCTGCCCCTGGTTGGCAATGTGGAGAAGAAACAGAGATGCCTGCTGTCCTGACCGTAGAAAAAGAGCATTTAGCTTGATGTGTTTATAAGTTGTCTCAAAGGACAGTGTTCAGGGTCCAGGGAAGACTGTGTAGGAAAAGGAATGAAGCCATGTCCATCCTGAAGCTGTAGTCCTTGACCCATGTACACGAAAGCCCTGAAGAGACAACGTGAGTCTCTCCAAGTTCTTTATGTCACTTCATTCTTCAGTACAGATTCCGATGACTTTCCTGTGGGTATGTCCACATCTACTTCAGTGAACAGCAGCTTTGAGGCGGGACATAATATACTGTTATTAGATGGCATGTTTAAAATAAATTATCACAACTTCTGAAACTGCAGAAGAACTTGTTTTAGTTTTATAATTTCAAAGATGTCTGTGTAGTAACTAGATAAAACCCTACCTCCTCAATCATGATGTAGAAACTGAGATGGAGACACATTGCCCTTGAAGTGCTAAAGACATGTTTTCTGTTCTAAATCTTCAGTATCGTGGGCATTTATCCTTCCTGATATATAGAGAAAAGCATTAACTAGAAGCATTTTTATCTCTGGAAAAAATAACCCTACTCCAGAGACTACAAACCCATAATTAATGTTTTAATGGGCCAGAGCCCAACTAAGTATTATTGTCTGACAGAGTCTAAGCTATATAAGAATATTTATTGAATCTGTATCTTTGTGCTTCATTCCTGCATCTACACAACGCAGATCTGACTATGTTCTGTATCATGAACACCACTAGATGTAGTATTTATTACACAGTAATGATATACTTCCTTTCACCCATGACCAAGTGTTATATGTTCCAAGTGTTAAGGGCCACCATATTGGATAACAGATTCAAAGCCTTACCAACCACTGTTAAAGCTCTGTTGTTTTGATTAGCACATGACATACAGAACTGGATCCCTTCCAGTGTGCTGGTAGGAGGAAATCTTGTAGAGTCCAGTCAAATGTGGCTCCTACACCAGCCATAAATACAGCATCTGGAGTCAACTACCATTGACTCAAACTCTGCACCATCTTCTTAGGAAAATCTACCCAAGGAGTGAGCCCAAAGCATGGGTCCTCACCTACATTAAAGGGCTACTGTGTTGCAGACTAACATTCTTCACCTTTCATGTTAGGGACTGTGGGTGGGGAAACCATTGTAAAGAGTAAAAGGGGATAGAAGGGGTTGATTACTGATGTTGTCTGAAGAAACATGAAATAGATTCCAAGTCACAGAGATGCTGTTGAGAAATACCTATTTTTCTTGGTTGAAATAATGAGGAAAGTCAACACTTGTGAGTTCTTATTAGGAGTGTTGTGTTTAAATCCCAAAAAAGGCCAAGGAGGTATGTGAATAAACTGAGCAAGAAAGTATAACTAACTTTCTGAAAGTCTCACAGCTGTGGGGATGCATGGAAGGTGCTGCCTGGCTGCTTATCCTTTACCAGCTGCTCACTCAGCAGCAGCCATATTTGATTGTCGTGTTAACATTCAACGTATTCCAGGGTTTATGTCGATGGTAATTTAGGAGTAGTTCAAAATGAACATAAGGAATAGGTTAAAAAAATGTAAGTGATGTTTGCCAATGCTATTGGGGGTTATCTCACATTGAGTTTTAATTATGTTACACCAGGTCTACCACTATATAAGCATGTGGGGGTGGCAATAAATATTAAAAATAGAATCTACCAACCCTCACTAGTGTCAGCTCTCGTGGGCCACACAGCATCTGCAGGGTATTTTCATCTTAATCAGCAAAGTGTTTCAACCCAACTTGCTAAGTTTCTAATGTCCATCCCATGCTGCTGCCCACTACTCTCTGGGCCCTGCAGTGATCTCATCACCATGGCTAGCCCCACATTGTCACCATCAGCTACTCCCTGGCTCCAGCAGCCACCTCCCTCTTGGGACTCTCTGCTGTGAACTCTGCTCACAGTCCCAGCATCCACCCTCTGTGGTTATAGTCACAACTCCCAGTAACCCATTAAAATCAAAACTCAATAAGCTTGTAATTTATCCATCACATTTATATCAGTAAATCCTTACCCCACAAAATGTCCACACAATAAATTCTGAACCAATTCATATTAAAATAAACTGCCTACCTAGATAAGACAAATTGTCCTATAAAAATCCATCCCACCGGAAGTCCCACACCCGCGGATCCCGGCCCGCAGCAGCTCTCTGCTCCCAGACCCGGTGAGAGAGAGACCCAACCGCCTGGTCAGGTGGGCACTCCTGAGGCTGCAGAGCGGAAGAGACCACCAACACTGCTCACCCCTGCCCACATCCCTGGCCCAAGAGGAAACTGTATAAGGCCTCTGGGCTCCCGTGGGGGAGGGCCCAGGAGCGGCAGGACACCAGCCTGAGACACCGCCAGAACCTGAAAGAAACAGACCGGATAAACAGTTCTCTGCACCCAAATCCCGTGGGAGGGAGAGCTAAAACTTCAGAGAGGCAGACAAGCCTGGGAAACCAGAAGAGACTGCTCCCTGCACACATATCTCGGACGCCAGAGGAAAAAGCCAAAGACCATCTGGAACCCTGGTGCACTGAAGCTCCCGGAAGGGGCGGCACAGGTCTTCCTGGTTGCTACCGCTGCAGAGAGCCCCTGGGCAACACCCCACGAGCGAACCTGAGCCTCGGGACCACAGGTAAGACCAAATTTTCTGCTGCAAGAAAGCTGCCTGGTGAGCTCAAGACACAGGCCCACAGGAACAGCTGAAGACCTGTAGAGAGGAAAAACTACACGCCCGAAAGCAGAACACTCTGTCCCCATAACTGACTGAAAGAGAGGAAAACAGGTCTACAGCACTCTTGACACACAGGCTTATAGGACAGTCTAGCCACTGTCAGACATAGCAGAACAAAGTAACACTAGAGATAATCTGATGGCGAGAGGCAAGCGCAGGAAACCAAGCAACAGAAACCAAGACTACATGCCATCATCGGAGCCCAATTCTCCCACCAAAACAAATATGGAATATCCAAACACACCAGAAAAGCAAGATCTAGTTCCAAAATCATTTTTGATCATGATGCTGGAGGACTTCAAGAAAGACATGAACACACTTAGGGAAACACAGGAAAACATTAATAAACAAGTAGAAGCCTACAGAGAGGAATCGCAAAAATCCCTGAAAGAATTCCAGGAAAACACAATCAAACAGTTGAAGGAATTAAAAATGGAAATAGAAGCAATCAAGAAAGAACACATGGAAACAACCCTGGATATAGAAAACCAAAAAAAGAGACAAGGAGCTGTAGATACAAGCTTCACCAACAGAATACAAGAGATGGAAGAGAGAATCTCAGGAGCAGAAGATTCCATAGAAATCATTGACTCAACTGTCAAAGATAATGTAAAGCGGAAAAAGCTACTCATCCAAAACATACAGGAAATCCAGGACTCAATGAGAAGATCAAACCTAAGGATAATAGGTATAGAAGAGAGTGAAGACTCCCAGCTCAAAGGACCAGTAACTATCTTCAACAAAATCATAGAAGAAAACTTCCCTAACCTAAAAAAAGAGATACCCATAGACATACAAGAAGCCTACAGAACTCCAAATAGATTGGACCAGAAAAGAAACACCTCCCGTCACATAATTGTCAAAACACCAAACGCACAAAATAAAGAAAGAATATTAAAAGCAGTAAGGGAAAAAGGTCAATTAACATATAAAGGCAGACCTATCAGAATCACACCAGACTTCTCGCCAGAAACTATGAAGGCCAGAAGATCCTGGACTGATGTCATACAGACCCTACGAGAACACAAATGCCAGCCCAGGTTACTGTATCCAGCAAAACTCTCAATTAACATTGATGGAGAAACCAAGATATTCCATGACAAAACCAAATTTACACAATATCTTTCTACAAATCCAGCACTACAAAGGATAATAAATGGTAAAGCCCAACATAAGGAGGCAAGCTATACCCTAGAAGAAGCAAGAAACTAATCGTCTTGGCAACAAAACAAAGAGAATGAAAGCACACAAACATAACCTCACATCAAATATGAATATAACGGGAAGCAATAATCACTATTCCTTAATATCTCTCAATATCAATGGCCTCAACTCACCAATAAAAAGACATAGATTAACAAACTGGATACGCAACGAGGACCCTGCTTTCTGCTGCCTACAGGAAACACACCTCAGAGACAAAGACAGACACTACCTCAGAGTGAAAGGCTGGAAAACAACTTTCCAAGCAAATGGTCAGAAGAAGCAAGCTGGAGTAGCCATTCTAATATCAAATAAAATCAATTTCCAACTAAAAGTCATCAAAAAAGATAAGGAAGGACACTTCATATTCATCAAAGGAAAAATCAACCAAGATGAACTCTCAATCCTAAATATCTATGCCCCAAATACAAGGGCACCTACATATGTAAAAGAAACCTTACTAAAGCTCAAAACACACATTGCACCTCACACAATAATAGTGGGAGATTTCAACACCCCACTCTCATCAATGGACAGATCATGGAAACAGAAATTAAACAGTGATGTAGACAGACTAAGAGAAGTCATGAGCCAAATGGACTTAACGGATATTTATAGAACATTCTATCCTAAAGCAAAAGGATATACCTTCTTCTCAGCTCCTCATGGTACTTTCTCCAAAATTGACCATATAATTGGTCAAAAAACGGGCCTCAACAGGTACAGAAAGATAGAAATAATCCCATGCGTGCTATCGGACCACCACGGCCTAAAACTGGTCTTCAATAACAATAAGGGAAGAATGCCCACATATACGTGGAAATTGAACAATGCTCTACTCAATGATAACCTGGTCAAGGAAGAAATAAAGAAAGAAATTAAAAACTTTTTAGAATTTAATGAAAATGAAGATACAACATACTCAAACTTATGGGACACAATGAAAGCTGTGCTAAGAGGAAAACTCATAGCGCTGAGTGCCTGCAGAAAGAAACAGGAAAGAGCATATGTCAGCAGCTTGACAGCACACCTAAAAGCTCTAGAACAAAAAGAAGCAAATACACCCAGGAGGAGTAGAAGGCAGGAAATAATCAAACTCAGAGCTGAAATCAACCAAGTAGAAACAAAAAGGACCATAGAAAGAATCAACAGAACCAAAAGTTGGTTCTTTGAGAAAATCAACAAGATAGATAAACCCTTAGCCAGACTAACGAGAGGACACAGAGAGTGTGTCCAAATTAACAAAATCAGAAATGAAAAGGGAGACATAACTACAGATTCGGAGGAAATTCAAAAAATCATCAGATCTTACTATAAAAACCTATATTCAACAAAATTTGAAAATCTTCAGGAAATGGACAATTTCCTAGACAGATACCAGGTATCGAAGTTAAATCAGGAACAGATAAACCAGTTAAACAACCCCATAACTCCTAAGGAAATAGAAGCAGTCATTAAAGGTCTCCCAACCAAAAAGAGCCCAGGTCCAGACGGGTTTAGTGCAGAATTCTATCAAACCTTCATAGAAGACCTCATACCAATATTATCCAAACTATTCCACAAAATTGAAACAGATGGAGCCCTACCGAATTCCTTCTACGAAGCCACAATTACTCTTATACCTAAACCACACAAAGACACAACAAAGAAAGAGAACTTCAGACCAATTTCCCTTATGAATATCGACGCAAAAATACTCAATAAAATTCTGGCAAACCGAATTCAAGAGCACATCAAAACAATCATCCACCATGATCAAGTAGGCTTCATCCCAGGCATGCAGGGATGGTTTAATATACGGAAAACCATCAACGTGATCCATTATATAAACAAACTGAAAGAACAGAACCACATGATCATTTCATTAGATGCTGAGAAAGCATTTGACAAAATTCAACACCCCTTCATGATAAAAGTCCTGGAAAGAATAGGAATTCAAGGCCCATACCTAAACATACTAAAAGCCATATACAGCAAACCAGTTGCTAACATTAAACTAAATGGAGAGAAACTTGAAGCAATCCCAATAAAATCAGGGACTAGACAAGGCTGCCCACTCTCTCCCTACTTATTCAATATAGTTCTTGAAGTTCTAGCCAGAGCAATCAGACAACAAAAGGAGATCAAAGGGATAGAGATCGGAAAAGAAGAGGTCAAAATATCACTATTTGCAGATGACATGATAGTATATTTAAGTGATCCCAAAAGTTCCACCAGAGAACTACTAAAGCTGATAAACAACTTCAGCAAAGTGGCTGGGTATAAAATTAACTCAAATAAATCAGTTGCCTTCCTCTATACAAAAGAGAAACAAGCCGAGAAAGAAATTAGGGAAACGACACCCTTCATAATAGACCCAAATAATATAAAGTACCTCGGTGTGACTTTAACCAAGCAAGTAAAAGATCTGTACAATAAGAACTTCAAGACACTGAGGAAAGAAATTGAAGAAGACCTCAGAAGATGGAAAGATCTCCCATGCTCATGGATTGGCAGGATTAATATAGTAAAAATGGCCATTTTACCAAAAGCAATCTACAGATTCAATGCAATCCCCATCAAAATACCAATCCAATTCTTCAAAGAGTTAGACAGAACAATTTGCAAATTCATCTGGAATAACAAAAAACCCAGGATAGCTAAAGCTATCCTCAACAATAAAAGGACTTCAGGGGGAATCACTATCCCTGAACTCAAGCAGTATTACAGAGCAATAGTGATAAAAACTGCATGGTATTGGTACAGAGACAGACAGATAGACCAATGGAATAGAATTGAAGACCCAGAAATGAACCCACACACCTATGGTCACTTGATTTTTGACAAAGGAGCCAAAACCATCCAATGGAAAAAAGATAGCATTTTCAGCAAATGGTGCTGGTTCAACTGGAGGGCAACATGTAGAAGAATGCAGATCGATCCATGCTTATCACCCTGTACAAAGCTTAAGTCCAAGTGGATCAAGGACCTCCACATCAAACCAGACACACTCAAACTAATAGAAGAAAAACTAGGGAAGCATCTGGAACACATGGGCACTGGAAAAAATTTCCTGAACAAAACACCAATGGCTTATGCTCTAAGATCAAGAATCGACAAATGGGATCTCATAAAACTGCAAAGCTTCTGTAAGGCAAAGGACACTGTGGTTAGGACAAAACGGCAACCAACAGATTGGGAAAAGATCTTTACCAATCCTACAACAGATAGAGGCCTTATATCCAAAATATACAAAGAACTCAAGAAGTTAGACCGCAGGGAAACAAATAACCCTATTAAAAAATGGGGTTCAGAGCTAAACAAAGAATTCACAGCTGAGGAATGCCGAATGGCTGAGAAACACCTAAAGAAATGTTCAACATCTTTAGTCATAAGGGAAATGCAAATCAAAATAACCCTGAGATTTCACCTCACACCAGTGCGATTGGCTAAGATCAAAAACTCAGGTGACAGCAGATGCTGGCGAGGATGTGGAGAAAGAGGAACACTCCTCCATTGTTGGTGGGATTGCAGACTGGTAAAACCATTCTGGAAATCAGTCTGGAGGTTCCTCAGAAAATTGGACATTGAACTGCCTGAGGATCCAGCTATACCTCTCTTGGGCATATACCCAAAAGATGCCTCAACATATAAAAGAGACACGTGCTCCACTATGTTCATCGCAGCCTTATTTATAATAGCCAGAAAATGGAAAGAACCCAGATGCCCTTCAACAGAGGAATGGATACAGAAAATGTGGTACATCTACACAATGGAATATTACTCAGCTATCAAAAACAACGAGTTTATGAAATTCTTAGGCAAATGGTTGGAACTGGAAAATATCATCCTGAGTGAGCTAACCCAATCACAGAAAGACATACATGGTATGCACTCATTGGTAAGTGGCTATTAGCCCAAATGCTTGAATTACCCTAGATCCCTAGAACAAACGAAACTCAAGACGGATGATCAAAATGTGAATGCTTCACTCCTTCTTTAAATGAGGAAAAAGAATACCCTTGGCAGGGAAGGGAGAGGCAAAGATTAAAACAGAGACTGAAGGAACACCCATTCAGAGCCTGCCCCACATGTGGCCCATACATATACAGCCACCCAATTAGACAAGATGGATGAAGCAAAGAAGTGCAGACTGACAGGAGCCGGATGTAGATCGCTCCTGAGAGACACAGCCAGAATACAGCAAATATAGAGGCGAATGCCAGCAGCAAACCACTGAACTGAGAATAGGTCCCCTATTGAAGGAATCAGAGAAAGAACTGGAAGAGCTTGAAGGGGCTCGAGACCCCAAAAGTACAACAATGCCAAGCAACCAGAGCTTCCAGGGACTAAGCCACTACCTAAAGACTATACATGGACTGACCCTGGACTCTGACCCCATAGGTAGCAATGAATATCCTAGTAAGAGCACCAGTGGAAGGGGAAGCCCTGGGTCCTGCTAAGACTGAACCCCCAGTGAACTAGTCTAGGGGGGAGGGCGGCAATGGGGGGAGGGTTGGGAGTGGAACACCCATAAGGAAGGGGAGGGGGGAGGGGGATGTTTGCCCGGAAACCGGGAAAGGGAATAACACTCGAAATGTATATAAGAAATACTCAAGTTAATAAAAAAAAATCCATCCCTTATGAAATATTCATAACTACATGTGGCCCTTTAAAGGCATACAGATCTGGGTTGTCCTTCCCCCCTCCATCTTGATTCTTCTCCTCCTTCTCCCTCTCTCTCCTCTCCAAAAGTCTATGCCTGCCTTACTTTTTCACTGTCGGATCATAGGCCTTGTCTTATCTTGTGCCTGCCTTCACCTGCATATAGACAACAATCCACAGGGTGGGTTGGGGTGGGGGTGGGAGTGGGGTTCTGCTTCCAGAGCCCTTTCTCATAGGGCTGGTCTCTATTAGAAAGGTTGACATCTGCCTCCTAGAGATTCCCTGGAGAATTCTTCAGATATTGCTTGTCATATTAAAGTACACCATCCTCGTGTGATCATGTGACTCATTCTTGGCTGGAGCTCTTTGTGCTCTATACTCTTACCCACACTGAGGTGAGGTCCACAGTGGTTTGTCCATTCAGAAGTGAATGAAAGAGCATCTCTGAAACACCACGTAGCAGTGCAAGACCCATGGAAGATGGCGATGGAACATCTACTCCCATTCCGTAACAATCCTGATTCCTTTCTGTAGTAAGGGATCTTCAATAGCTGTGCTCATTTAGCATGGGGTGGGAGCACCCCATGTCTACTTCAATAAAAAAAGGTATACTATGTACTTTCAATGGGATTTACTCTGCCTTGACAAAGAAGGAACATCTACAGCATGGTGAGCTTTAGGGAATCATTTTTGAGTGAAATAAACTAGAGCAAATGTAAGATTCCACATATTCAAGGTGTTCAAAATAGTCAAAATCATGGAAACTGGGGGCCAGGAGGATGGCTTAGTAAGTAAAGGCATTTGGCTCAGTGGGTAAAGGTGCTGGCCACCACGTCCGATGCAGAAGTTCTAACTATGGGAACTAGCTCCCTCTTGCAAGTTGTCCTCTGACCTCTGGTTCCATGTATGGACACACATCAAATAAATACGTATAACTTTAAAAATTAAAAATTATTCCAATTACTATAGCCCTACTCTCTCTAATCCCCTCTCCATCTCTTCATTCTCCTCCCTACAGTTGCTTTTCAGAATTCATGCAAAGGCAAATGGCTGATCAAGGTGATGCAAATAAGTGGTGACTGAGTGCTTGGCCCTAAACAGGACATTTATATCAACATTGATAAGGCATAGGGATCATTGTGGAAAGAAAGAATGTAGGGGCCAGATGATGAGGAAGAGGATATGGAATGCTGGCTTCTGGGACCCATGACTTAAAGCAGCTGTAGCTGCCTATACTGGCCCTCAGATGACTAGGTCTAGCAACACAGCACAGATCAGGGAGTATTGACTATCGGTGGCTCTCAGGGAGGAAGTCATTGTCATGACTTAGTTGTATGCTCACTGAGATACACCAGGCACCTACCCACCAGGCACCTACCCACAAGGCACCAATGCCTGGTTCCTAGTCCAAGATCACATGGATCACCTGGTGAAATTCCATGGATCTCAGAGAAAGAGAGAAGAATGTTTGAAATAAATGTTTTATAGAGAACTTTTCTGTGGAAGAATGAGCCACCAACAGCATAATAGGAAGCCATCCACCATTGAGTATCTTATCTGTAGATTCTGTTAGTCAGCAAACTCAGTCTACATCCTGAATCTGCTCTTATGATTACCTGCTGTAGCATTAAAAGGAATGTGAGATAAGTTGACCAGTTTTCTCCATAAATCAACTAAATGTATAGTAACTGTTTTAGATGAGAGATCCATTTAGTACATCCCCAGAGTACAAAATAAACTGAAATTTTTCCTCTGCCAAAATTACCTAAAATCATAATTTCAGGTCTATCTGAAAAGACACACAATAACACCAAACCTTTGTCATAAACACTTAATTTCTTCTTAATTTGACAGCCAACATAATTTTAATGAGGTTGTGACTTGGTATGGGTCCTCAGAGAGAGATAGAATCCATTTGTTTAATCTTGGAGAAATGTTAGTGTTTCTTGTGGTTTTAAACACCACCATTTTACACTTCAGAGAATACACTAAGCAGCAGTGTGTTTCTTCTTCATCTTTCCTCACAGCAATGCAGCAAAAAGGCCTCCACCTCTCTCATGTGGCTTTTGAAATCATCAGGCATCATCGCCAACCGCCCATGGCCACGGATCTCCCTCACAATCGTCACCACGGCTATCATACTAACCATGGCTGTGTTCAACATGGTAAGCCTCTGGGCTGGGCCAAGGTTTGCTTTGAACAGGTCATTTCATTTGTGGCCTGCCTTGGAGGTTGAGTTGGTTAGTTGGTCATTTGATCAGTTGATTTGTTCATTGGTTGTTTGGTTTGATTTGGTATATATATGGATGTTTGGCTTCTGTGTATATCTATCTACCACATTCATGCCTTGTCCCTGCAGAGACCAGAAAAGGGTATTGGATCTCTTGGTAGTGGAGTTTCAGAGAGCTGTTATCTACAGAACTACCATTCAAGTGCTAGGAATCAAACCTGAGTCTTCTGGAAGAACAGCTAGTACTCTTAACTGCTGAGTTACCTCTTCAGCTGTATGTCTTGTAGTTTTGCAAACTTGCCTATAAAATCTTTGTGACACTGATTGCCTGCTGCCTGTTGAATCCAGCCTCAAACTCCTGCTGCCATTTGTTTAAGGAAAGAGCTGCTTTGTATGGGTCATTGATTTGGTTCCCATATTATCATTCTGTGTTTTCCCCCAAAAGAACCCTTGGGCATCATTGTTCCTGGGATGCATCTTATTGGTACCCGAATGTCATCATCATCATCATCATCATCATGACTGTTGTGTTCATTAGGGTTACTATTGCTGCAATGAAACACAGGACCAAAAGCAACTTGGAATAAAGGGTTTATTTTGCTTACATTTCCACATCATAGTTCATCAAAGCAGGGGGTCGGGACAGGAATGTAAATAGAGCAGGAACATGGTGGCAGGAGCAGTTTCATAGGCCATGAAGGAGTGCTGCTTACTGTCTTGCTCCTCATGAGAATCCAGAATACCTGTCCAGGAATGGTACCACAAACCATGGCCTGGAGTCCTCCACATCAGTCACTAATTAATAAAATATGTACAAGCTTGCCTATAGCCCAATCCATTCACTCCATCTTGTGAAGACATTTCTTTCAATTGAGGCTTCTTTCTGTCTGATGACTCTAGTTTGTTTCAAGTTATCATAAAGACTAACCAGGACAATTATGAAAAGGCACTTTGGCATGGTATATATTTCAGACTTCCCTAGTGGCTGGGGACAAAATGTGGCACTATCTTAAACAATTCTTTCTTTGTAGAAGCACAGAGTGAGACTATGGTAACAGATTATACACAGGATATTAATAATGAATAATTTAATGTAGTCCCCCATAAGTTAGAAAGCACTCATTCCAAAACAAAAAGTTGCGTATAAATATGTAAGAGTATATGTAAGAGTATATGTAAGAGTATATGTAAGACTATGTCTCAAACATTGCTCTGCTGCTCAGAATCCAAGGCATGTTCTGGCTCCCAGGAGTTCACAGTGGAAGATGGGAGACTGCTGGCTGGGTAAAGGAACAAGCAACTCATCCTGAAAGAAAAAGAAAAAAAAGAAAAACAAAGCAATGGACGGGCAGTAAACCATTAGTCAGGGGGCAGGAGGAAGTGGGGTTTTTAAGGCTGGGTATATGCCCAGGAGTGGTGTAGCTGGGTCTTGATATAGAACAATTCCAAGTTTTCTGAGAAACTGCCAAATTGATTTCCAAAGTGGTTGTACAGAGAAAGGATTGAAGGCCCTGAAGGGAATAGGAACTCCAGAGGAAGAACAACAGAGTAAACTAACCTGAAGCCTTGGGACTGAACCACCAACCAAAAAATATACACAGGCTAGACCTAGGCCCATATATAGCAGACGTGCAGCTTGGTCTTCATGTGGGTCCCAAACATTTGGAGAGGGGGCTATCCAAAAAGCTGTTCTTATATGTGGGATATGTTTATCTAGCTGGCCTACCTTGTCTGGCCTCAGTGGGAGAGGAAGCGCCTAGCCTCAAAGAGACTCGAGGAGCCAGGGTGGAGGAATACCCAAGTGGGTCCCACCCTATCGGATGAGAATGGGAGGGGGAAGGGGAAAAGATTGTGGGAGAGGGTGACAAGGAGGGGGGAGTGAGCAGGATGTAAAGTGAATATGTAAAATATTAAATTAAATTTTAAAAAGGACAAAGCAAAAAATTGGCTCCTTGTGTTCAGCTTGGAACCTGTATTTATGCATTAGTCCTGCTCCCCAGGAGAGCGTACTATAGAGAACTCAAATCAGCAATCTACAAAAGTATCGAGGTCAGAAGTAAAGTCCACCATGGAGGGATAGGCAGAGGAACAGCCTAGAGAGGACAGCAGGCTGCTATGGCTGAAGTTTTGAGTCATTTCTATGGTCACAAGGTGGTATTAAGTTACCAGAAGAATGTTACTGCAGGTCCTGCTCACCCTGCACCTGACTTCACCAGTGTGGGTAGAGTCAGTGAGTCGACACTTTTCCGGGAAGCTGACCTTCACTGCCAACAACACCACATACAAACTATAGAAACTCAACAATGAATAGGATGTCCACACACTCAATAATGAGTTTCAGGCTAGAGTGATTACCTAGCACTCAGAAGGCCCTGGAGTCAATCCCCCTGAATCAAGCACAGTGATAAATGTGCACGATAGTGTGATGGGGAGGCAGGAGGATCAGAAGCTCAAACTCATTTGTGGCTATATAGTAAGTTCAGGGGCAGGCTGGGCTATGTGAGACACCATTTTCAAAAACAACTGAGAAAAACACTTTTTTTCCGTATTACTATATAAATTTGAGTTGTAGAACATGATATTTTGGTGTGCATATAGACAGTAAAATAATTACTGTGAGTAAGCAGTTTAGGGTGTATATCCCCTTCCCTACTTACTGAATGCAAGTGAGTACATGTGTGTGCGCGCGTGTGTGTGTGTGTGTATGGGTGCGTTCATGTGTGTGTGTGTGTGTGTGTGTGTGTGTGTGTGTGTGTGTGTGTGTGTAGACCTAAAATCTAAGCTTTTGGCTAGTTTTCAAATTATGCAGTACTCTGTGCTTCTACCATGAATTGGAGCTCTAAATTTACACATCCTACACAACTGTAATTTTTATCCTTTGAGCATTCTCTGACCTTCTTGCCCTTGGTAACTACCATTCTGTGTCATCAACTTTTTGTGACTCCACATACAAGCGAGATCAGGTAATAGTTTTCTGTCTGTACTTGGCTTTATTCAATTAGCATAATGTCCTCCAGAGTCGTGCATAGCAGGATCCCCTAAGACTACATAATATCTCTGTGTCATATGCTGCATTTTCTTTACTCATTTATCAGTAGTAACAAATCCAGGTTGTTTCCCAAGATGGCAGTTGTGATGAATGACGCAACTAGCATGAGAGTGAATTGGAAAATGTCTCTTTGATGACTTCTTTTCGTCTTCTTTGTTTTCCTACACATTGGAGGAAGTGTATTCTTCATATTCATTACTGTATGAGTAGATAATTAATGATGAGATAAGTAGACAACTCTATAAAACAAAACTATTTCTTTTCATAAAATGTAGTGTGACCTTACTCAACCAAGATTTATCAACTACTCTTTTATAAAAGATTATAACTGGGGCACATTTGATTTGAAAACTACATGTATTCAAATTAAGATAATAATAATTGAGAAGCAGACAAGTAATAATATTAGTAGTAATTGACCAAGTAGACATGTTTGACACAAACTTTCCCACCATGACTGTGATCCATGTAGAGAGAACAATTTTGCCTTCAGTACCAGAACTCTTGCAGTGTTCTTCTTTCTTGACATGGAAGAATCAATCCTACTGCCAGGTAAGGGAAGAGTGCCAGAAGACATGCAAAGTTGATGGAGAAGGAAGGCAGTGAACGAGAAGAAGGGTCCTGTGCCTCATCCTAAGCAACTTTTGGAAGGATAAGGATGGAGCTGCATAGCTGTCACCTCTCCCCTCAAACCACACAGAGCTGGGAAGCCAGCAGTGTGCCATCCTCCCAAGTTGAATGGGCACCATGTTTACTGACCCTCCATTGGCTCTTCCATGTATAGGGTTTCTTGTGGTTATACCAAAGCAAAACCATAAAGTGGTTTAAAAGCTGACATTGTGTATAAAACCGCAGCAGTTTTACCTAGGTAGTTTTACAACTGTCCCAGGAGTTTGTATTAATCACAGAAGGACTTGTTTGACTGGCCCTGCCTATGGTTGCATGGGGATTTACAGAGACAAGCCTTCCATGTGCACTAATCCCTAGTTCCAGCCTCCTGGCTCTCCTATGCAGCTGGTGCCCAGGAACACTGGGCTCTTTGGGAAAGAATGAACAGAATAGACTGGACACCAGGAGATGGGCTCCCTTTTCCTTGCCCCCCTCCCTCCCTCCCTCCCTCCCTCTCTCCCTCCCTCTCTCTCTCTCCCTCCCTCAGAGAAAATGCTACATTCCACTGGGGTACAAGCAAAACCTAGTTACCTGCTCCCTTCATTGTGTCTGTGTCTTCCTATCTGGCCCTCCTTCCAAATGTCCATCCTACTTAGCTTCCTACATAAGGCACTGCCTTTTGGAACACTGTAACCAACTCCTTGATCCCTTCCTTCCCAAGTTGTGTACTTCTTTGCATTAGCCCAGTGAGGCTGACCCGGGAATGGGCCCATATATCAACAAGAACAGTAGCTCTGTGTCTATTAAAGGGTGATACGTGTGTGTGTGTGCACTAAAGGAAATTTAAGTGGTTTTCTGGCAGAACATTTCATTTGCTAAAAAGTCATTGTCAGCTTCTCAGGTATAATCTCTGTGATACTTGAATTCCCTCTTTAGGACGAGGTAAAGAGGGCTTTTCTTTTTCTATCTTTAATTAAAGTATAATTATATCACTCTCCCATTTGCTTCCCTTGCTCTTACTCCTTCCATGTCTCCTGGGTGTGTAACAAAGATTTTTTTCTATTTTAAAGCTATTTGTTGTCAGGGATGGAGTGATGGCTCATTGGCTAAGAGGACTTGCTGCTCTTGCAGAGGATCCAGTTTTAACTTCTCCAACACACATGGCAACGCATTTATCTTTAACCCCATTTCCTGAACATCTAACACTCTCTTCTGTCTTCTGCATGCATCAGACATGCATGTATATAAACACACAGGTGAACCACTCAACAGACATAAAATTAAATTAATCTTTCTTAAATGTATTTGTTATTGAATAAAATGTTACATAAAACACTTGATTTAACCACTTTTCCATGTGCAATTCCATGGCATTAATTACACTTGAAAAGCAAGCCAGCCATCTCTACTGTCTGGTCCTCTCTTCCCTGCCCTCTACACATCTGCCTTCCTATCCTTAGGGATTTGCCTGTTGCAGATGTTCTGATGAATGAAATCACACATGATGTCCTTCTGTATTCAGCTTATCTCATATTGCTTGCTGTCTTCACCATTCTTGTTTACTTATTGCTGTCATGGCCCTTCTGGTACAAGAGAGCTTTCCTTTGCTTTGTTTTCTCAGCCAGTAGTAGGCAGCCCCTTCATTGGCTTCTCTAGGCTCAGCTCCCCTTGTCCTGCTTACCAAAGATGGGACAGATATATTCAGGACTATCTGAGAAGGGTGGTGGCTGTGGATAGCCTCCCTGTGCTGCTGACAAGGAGACTGTCCTGCCTTTCAAACGTGTTGGCCCTTTGCTTCTGGATGCTGATATGAATGCTTATTGTTAATTCTGCCTACCTTTCTAAGAGCTCAAGTTTGTAGCCTCTTACCCGTCATCTGAGAGGACAAAGGATCACAAATAAAGTATGCAAGTGTGCCTATATGCAGATATAGCTGTAGACAAATGTGGCTATAGGTAAATATGGCTATAGGTAAATGTGGCAGATGGCAACTGTCTTCTTTCGGTTTATTGACTCATTGAATGTTTGAACCAAGATGGCAAAGACTGAAGTCAGTTCTGTCATCTCTAATTCTGTGAGGAGGGTTGACTATCTCCGTATGTGATGACATTGACTTAGCAAGCCTTCCTTTGATTTAGTTGCTTCTGTTTTCATCAACAGCAGGCTTGAAGGAGTTTCTGTATTGAAGGAGACTGTAATGGTTACTTACTTATGGACTGGAACACCCCACAGTGTCAAGAAGCTGAGAGCTGCCATCACTGACAAGAGTAGAGACTTAGATTGTTTGCTGACTGCACATAGGAAGTCATTAATAAATGCTGCTCTCACCTGCTCCTTGTTTCATCCGATCTCTAATAATTCACTGAAAAAAAAAACCATTTCTCTTTCAGTTTTTCCTGAGCAACTCTGAGGAGACAACCCTTCCCACTGCCAATACATCAAATGCAAACGTTTCTGTCCCGGATAACCAGGCGTCGATTCTTCATGCTCGAAACTTGTTTTTCCTCCCGGTAAGAAAGTTGAACCTAACGGTACTTTGCTGTTTTCCTGTGATATCATCCTAAGCGATGCAAGGTTATTGGTCTCAGACAACACCTCATTTAGCCTTTCATCCCAATCATAAGTCCTCAGAAAGCAGGCTCTGTGAAGGAACCCTACACTGGCATGTCCTACCTACATATAAACCACACTGACATGTCCCACCTATATAGTAAACCACATGAGGGATTCTGCAGGTCAAAAGGCCAGAAGATCTGGGAAACACCATGGTTTCTGCCTCAGCAGATTCACTCATGTGAGAATCAGGGGAACTATTTGAGCATTTTTGCAAGACCATGTATCTCTAAACCTTTATTATAGGAAGTCTTAGAACGAAGGAAATAGGGAAGTTCTGAGAAAGAAAGTCCCAGTTACTACTGGGCAGGACATAATTCTTCTTAATAATAATTTTAATAATTATAAAAGCTGCAGTAATAACAAAATAATTTGTCAACACATTTAGTATTTTAAATACAAAACCACATGAATTCCTTACACTGAAAGCTTAAGTTTGTGAATTAATTTTAAAGATTGAACAGTTTACCCACAAAGGCTTTTGGTCCAACTGTTTACATAATAAGCGAGAAAAACTGAAAGTGGGGGAAAAAAGCAATTTTTTAAAAATTGATTGTGTTATAACCACAGAATAGAATTAAACTCAGCATTTAAATGAGATACTTAAGAAGCATTCAGTGGGGCTAGTGCTCAGCGGTTAAGAGCACTGACTGATCTTCCAGAGGTCCTGAGTTCAATTCCCAGCAACCACATGGTGTCTCACAATCATCTATAATGAAATCCGATGCCCTCTTCTGGTGTTTCTGAAGAGAGCAACAGTGTACATACATAAAATAAATAAATAAGCCTTTTTTAAAAATCTGATTAAAAAAACATTCAGTAGCATAGATTCATAGTAAATTACCAAATAGTATTATTTAAAGCTATCTCAAGAAATATGAACACAAGATTTTAAAATAACACCTGTAGTAAATTATGTAGGGAGCATGGAAAAGCACATAGATTATTGTTAGTATTAGGTGACTATAGATACTAGGGATCATTAGACACTCTTATTTTTATATGTGTCATTTAGTATACTTCTGACTCTAACATCACAGGTTTCTGGCTGATAACTTTCATAAAACAACAACAAAACCCTTTTTAAATTACCACTTATGAAGGCTGCCAGTCTTTACAAATAATGACAAAATTTTAATATCCCTGTAACAAAAACATAAATTTTATGTAGCTTTGGGCCAGGCACTGTTTTGAACTGACTGTGTTGTGTATTGTCTCAATGGAAATTCTTTGTGTGTTGTCTACAATCTCCCTGAGAGTTCTCTGTGTTGCTGTGTATAATCTCCACATGAGTTTTCTGCGTTGTTGCACTTTCTCTGCCTGTGAGTTCTCTGAGGTGGTTGGCATTATTTCCAGCACTCCTTTAAGTGGCAGAAGGAAGGTGTAGAAGTTCCTTCCTTATTGAAATGGGCTGCTGTGAGAATCAGCTAGGCCCAGAACCCCAGGTAGGCACCCCGCCATATTCAGCTCCTAGAGCACCCTCACAGCTCTGAAGAGCAGCTTGGGAATCCCTGTGTTATCTGAGTAAGGAACCACCAGGCTACAAGTCAGCACCTCATGAACTCTTCCTGTAAAAACCCTATTTTCATTTTGCTTTGTTCTTTCAATTTCTAAATCTATTATGCGTTAATATTCTTGTGAAAAAATACAAAGGTGGATCACTGAGACTAAAAAGAACCAAATGAAAAACAATCATGAATGTGAGCCCCATATTCTGTTAGCTTCAAATGAACCAAATTAATCCTATCAAGTTGCTATCAACATTCCGTTCAGGTCTCCTGGGGTTCACAACAGAATTGTTAGTCCACCAATAGGCTAGCCTAGGCAAGGAAGTGCAAAAGCATATTGTATCCACAAGTCCACAAAAGCCCACCAAGGCTGACTTGGCAATCTACCTAAGATGTAATCAAGGCTGATTTCAAGACACCCACTGTTAGGAGAGAATGGCTTCACTACTTAAGAGTTCACATCTCTCTTATGTCTGTTCTCCATGCTGGCCTGAGTAAGCCTATCATGGCCCTCTGCCTCTTTCTGGTTTTTGTGGTGGTCAGAGCAATGAAGAACCAACAGTGAATAATCAGTGATGAATACTTACAGGTGGAGAGTGGCCATACAAGGAAAACTGTAACTTCTGCTAGAGTGACCCAGTTGTATCATTGGGTAGGAATTTCTGTCTCCTTTGAAAACAAGAATGTGAGACGCAAGTTCTCTGTAGTAAAGCATTTGCCCTCTGTCTGCACAATGCCTCCACACAATTGAGCAGCCCTGTTATAAAGAAGAACCTTGTGCGGTAGCCCCTACAACTTTTTTCTTCTGTGAAAGCAGGACTCATGAGTTAATATCAGTAACTATCGGCCATGTAGCCTCATGGGAATGTTCTAGCGGAGGCATGAATTAACAAATGGCATGTCACTGTGATGAAATCACAACTGATGCTTTACGAACCAGTCCAGTCCACTGAGCTGAGACTCTTGCCCTTTCTGCCATGCTCTTTCTACCCTGGGAATGCTGGAATAGAAATCCAGCTCCCGGTTCTTAAAAGTCCCATGATGCAGCAACAGAAAACACTCAGAAATGTTGACCTCTTCCTTTGGCATGCCTGCTTTGGCTGTGGGGCTTGGATTCTAGGCTTCCTGCATCTGTTCTTTGTAGACATCTATAAAAATGGTGTCATGACACTCACTGTACAGGGAAGATGATGATGTCACTAGCCAATAGTCACTGCACTGAAAATGAGTGATGGAGGTATGGCTGAATCCAGGGCTCTCCAATGCCTGCTACATATGATAGACAGAGGAGAAGGTCAAGGAAGTGGGCGGACCTACCATTTCCTGTGGACTAAGATGCAGTGTACCAGTGTCCTGCATTCCATGTTTCTCACAAATCAAGCACACTCAGGCACCCACCCTCCTCATCCAACTTTCATGTTGACCATACTTATAAATGGTGTCCCCACATTTAACCGGTTAGGGTTTCCATTGATTGTCTTTCCATCTTCTTTTCCTGGCCCAGTACTTCATATACAGCTGCATCCTGGGCTTGATCTCCTGCTCCGTTTTCCTGAGGGTGAACTATGAGTTAAAAATGTTAATCATGATGGTGGCACTCGTGGGCTACAACACCATTCTACTCCACACCCATGCCCATGTTCTGGATGCGTACAGCCAGGTCCTGTTTCAGAGGTGAGTGGACACCCTCTGTATCTGGATATCCTTACCTCATCTATGGCAGTTTTGATCCTACAGTCAGTGAAAAGTATCAAAGTTTCTGTTGTCAGTCATTGCAGTGATAGTTTCTTTGAAATGATGGCTCAAGATGGTGAGTTTTTAATTGTTGATGACATAGACTATGTCTTCAGAAATGCATGTAGAGAGCATGGTGTACTTTAGAGAGAGGATTTGTATAATAGGAAACTTCTTTCCTTTTCCACCCCATCCTGTTCCTCCTCCTTCCCTATCTCTCTCTGTCCAGGCTACACTTGAGCTCCTGAGCTAAAATGGTGCTCACACTTCCAGTGGCTAGCACAACAGAACTGATAAGTAGCATCATGCCCAGCTTAGCAGGATTCTGGAGGGCCCTGACATGGCCCTATTAATATTTTGCCCTGAGCTGTTCTCTGCTGCACTATATATATATATATACATACATATATATATATATATATATATATATATATATATATATATATATATATATATATTACGGGGTGTTTAGAAACATTTGAGTGTCTCCATTTCTCTGCACACCAGTCACAATCATTCCATAGCAGCTCAGAGCAACCAAACATGTACCCAGAAGTCACCAGATCTCCCCAGGAGAGATATTTGAAGGCAAAATATCATCTGGCTCAGAAGAAAAAGTACCAAAGAAAATAAATTGTTATTTTCACAAGTTATGGTGTAAAGATTCTTTGTAGAATTTCCCTAAATATCACTGTGTAGAGGAAAAAGGTCAAACCTAGAAACGTTTTTGACTGTGAAAAATGTTAGCCCCAAGACAAACACAATCCTGTTGATTTTTCCAGCCTCAGGACCAGATGTAGAAAAATATTCTATCAGAAGGATCTTATTGCTATTATCCCACGCAAGCATCTATCGGTGGATGAAGTTGTGCTTGGGAATTTTTTTTCTGTTATCAATTTGCTTCCAGAAGCTTCTAAACTTGAGCGAGAACATTTTAATTATCACATTATCCATTTTACATCTCAATAGCAAGATGTCCCAAGCAAACACTGGTTTACATACACATCAGGAATTTTCTATGAATTCTTTGCATTTTCCCCCATATCATTCCCTCCTTTTTTTAAGACTAAACCAGGCCTTGTACATTCCCAGCAAATACTCTATCACTGAGCTATTTCCAGTTATTTCTACTCTGAAACTTTTTTTTAATACAGAGAGTCCTCAAATATATGCATAAAAGTGTTGACCCAGAAAGATGGTGCTGTTGATAATGGGTAGCCACATCTCCACATGCACAACGTGGCCACCTCACCAGATATGTCTTATCCATCCCATGCTCTCAGAAATGTGGCGACAGCCATCCTCATCACCTCATTTATCCTCACCCTTCTCCATGCTGTGAAACCCGATAATCTGCAATCAAGCTGAGGGCATAAAGTTGCAGAAATGCATAAGTGTATTAACAGAATGTTATTATTCCTTAGCCAAGATGAGAATGAAACCAGAAGTTAATTTTCCTATAAATTCTTAAAGTCCCCAGCGAAGCATGCTTTATTATTTCTCTACCATATTCAGTGAGCCTGCATCACTTTCCTAAATAAATGCAGCATTGATGATTTTTGCATACAGCTGGTGGGCCTATTAAATTTTCCTCTATTAAATTTAAAGTGCTGAGATACATTATACATTTGAAGCAAAGGGGGAATCAGATTATAAAGCTTCTGAAGGGAACATTATTGTTCCTGGGCATGGAATAAGCCCATGAAGAGAAACAATCTCAAAGAGGCCGGGCAGTGACATGCTGGTTGCTAGGTACTTATGCTAAGTCTTTGCCCTACTCAAGACTTGCTTTGGAGTTCCAGTGACTTCACCCTCTTCAGGGGCTTTGTCTACTACCCAACCTGGAATCTCCTTCAGAAGGAGCTGGCCCTTCTTTGGCAGATACCTATAGGATCTGGGGAACCTATTTCACCCCCAAATATACTGCTCTGCTGAAGGAAAAGTGTTAGAAACATACAACAGAACAGCTTAACAATGTCCTCTAACACCAACCTAAAGGAACCCCAAATGAAAAGCCCCAAGAGTAGTTCAGTGTCATTCCAACATCTCTAATTCACCCCAACATTCATGGTTCTCTGTATCCTGAGCTTCTAAAGCTATATCTGGATGGTAAATACTTCCCCACACTTGCCTGAGTTTATAAACACTGGTAGGATAGGACAGGAAAAGACAGGACAGGACAGGACAGGACAGGACAGGACAGGACAGGACAGTTATTGGTGCCTGATTTGAGAGAATGAAAGCTCTAAAGACTGTCTCTGTCTCTGTCTCCCTTTCCCTCTCCCTTCCCGTGTGTGTGTGTGTGTGTGTGTGTGTGTGTGTGTGTGTGTGTGTGTGTGTGTCCAGAATGCTGTCCAGTCCTGCTGCCTGGAGAGTGAACATCTTCAAATCCCAGAACACGAAATGCCCTTCCAGGAGGGAACTGGCTAAGAGATGAGTAGCCAAGGCAGGCCTTCTGCAGGAGCCAGTGTGCTGCTGCAGTCCCCCTGGCTGTGTCTCTTTCTAATCCAATCTTAGACATCATATCCTCATCCCATACTCATTCCACATTTGCTTGTGCACACTGACTTGATATCACAGCTTGGCTATGAGAACAGCATCCTTCCCCTCCAACCAGGCTTCTGGGTTTGTTCTTCAGGATTCTTGAGTGTTTTCATGGGTCTCACTCCCATTCCAGCCTTCACTCTGAGGGTATGCCAAAAAAACAGAGTATCTCCTGGCATGTTTCCATCCTGAAAATAAAGGTTGATATTTTCATCCTCAATAAATGAGCATAGATTTTGATTTATTTCTCTCTCTCTCTCTCTCTCTCTCTCTCTCTCTCTCTCTCATGCATGTGTGCGTGCATACACACACACACACACATGTACACACACATACACACACAGGGGAAGGGAGAGGGAAACAGAGATAGAGAGTGTTCAGAGCTTAAATTCTCTCAAATCAAGCAAAACAGACCAAAGAAGGCTGTTGTGCCTACAACAATGCCTGGCCTGTTCTTAGTAATGAATAAATGAAATACAATCAAGATGCATTCCAAACAATATAAAGCCTACAAACACTAGTAATAATGAAGTCCCCCCCCACCCCTGGCTATTTCTTGCCTCTTCAGCTCCTCAAAGTCAGGTCACTCAAGAGAGCATGGAGAAAAGCCATCTCTATTTCAAGACAGTGCCAACAAATGAATGCACTTTGCATGGTATGTGGCTAGGCAGCATGGTTTTTCATGGCTTGGTAAGTAGCCTCTCCTAAGCCAAATTTGACATTGAACATGGTAAGTACAGTGGGAAGCCAAGGTCTGTATGAGACAGCCCAAATTGATGGAGTCTTCCCCTTTTCTTCTGAGTTCTCTTTTTCCAAGAAAGCTACCAAAGAAAGCAGAAGTCTGCAATAGAGAAGCTTCAGATCATTAAATAATTCATAAAATGACATCAAAGGTGTCATTACCAATTCATGAATGCAGCAAGATGTTTCAGAAGGAAAATAAGACTACATGGGGTGAGCACGCTGTTCACAGTCCATTTGTGACTGTTCACTGTCATCCCAGCAACATGTGCCTCTTCTGTCTCACCTCATGGTGAAGTATGTGTTTGGAATGTGGAGGAGTTATTCCCATATCTCTGAGATTGTTCAACAGCCTTGCATATTGTCTGCAAGGATGTAGCCATACTAATTCCTAAACAAGACCCTGGGCACTTTCTCCCACAATTCTTAGCCAGTGCTGCTGGGCCATTAAGTGTTTATTCTTCAAGACGACATCAGGGCACTGACAGCTGAGGGAAGTACTTTTGCCTCTGTACCTCCCATGATGAAGGCTGACTGCAAAATCTACAAAGTAACAATGGATTTCTTATGAGCATCTTCTCTTGAAGATTAACAAGTCTCAAGATGCAAAGGTTATCATCTCATGTGATGTGCACCAGGTACTAGGTAACCCCACTGGAAGGCCAGATGTGTCTCTTTATTTTTGAAGAGGCATAAAGGATGAGGAGTTCCAAGAGAGGAGCTATGAGGGAGTTCTATAGACTCAGCCACTGTAGTGAACAGAGTGGAGTAAAATAAATGCTTTAAGGGTGGCACAGCAGATGAATGCATAATCAGCAGACACATCCATAGCTTAGCATCTTCCATAAGTTTGGACTGTGATCCTTAGTAGGTTCACCTTCCCAACTTTAGCATCAGCTCCTTCTCCCAGATACTGGTGTAGGGGCTCAAAGCAGCAAGCATCACTAAGAGACAAGAGTCTAGACCCTCCAGGTGGAATGTCTCTGTTTCCCTCTTCTTTTCTCCATCTCCTGAGAACCTCAGTGTCTACAAGATGTCAAACTGTGATATGTTTTGTGAGCTAGTGGCAGTCAAGAGAAAGAATTGAGGACTTCATAGTTCAGAAGAAGCAGGGAGACCCACACATCTGCCTCCTCTGTAGATAGTGGTGGGTGTTCCAAACACCTACAATCTATTTGAAGTCATCTTTCTTTTCATTAGAACATATTCTAATTATCCATTCTCTCATAATATGGCCAAGTTAATTTTGCAATTGTTTTAAATTACTTTGAAATTTGATATCTCAACCTCCCCAGTCTTGCCTATTTCTCCATCTTCTTCCAAAGGTAAGGAACATATGCTGTGCTGTCTAATGCCCTCCACCAACAGTATAGGGAGGAAATCCTAGCTGTCCAAACTGCCACACCTTCCTTCTGTAGGATGAAGCCATCTTTTCCCACTTGAAGCAGAGCACATCTAGGTTTGGACTGACCTGGAAAAACATTCTATTTTCACCCTTGTTTTGAGTGAATGATAGGGAACCAAGTTTGTTCCCACATAGTCTACAGAATAGAATTGTGAGGGTCCACTCTTCAGATTGGATGCTGAGTTCATGCACAGCCCATGGCATCAGATCCTCATTGCATACATCTGCCTTCCACTTAGCATCTAGTCTCTACACAGAGAACCTAGAACTGCACTGGTTGGGGTGTATCATTATCTCTAGAACTATGCACTGCCAGTGCCTCCCCAGTCAAGTTTTTATCCCTTTTGACCTCTCCAAGCATGTCTTATTACCTTGGTCCAGTTGGTAGTGGCATAATATTTTTGTCACCCTGAAAGGTTCTCAAGTCTTGAGCCACCTGACCTCTAGAAAACATTAGGGACTTGTCATCACTCATAGGGAATGCTGCAGCCCTAGACAAACCATTGTCATTATGCCTTCTACTGACCATTGGCACACCTAGGTAAAGTCACTGTGTGACTCAGGATGAGGAATAGCCTCCAAAAGGGGCAGTCTCAGTCATACGTAACCAGGGTACAGGGTACAGGTAACTGTCCCTGAGACAGTTGTCCAGCACTGTAAAGGACTATCACATGCATCTTCCAGTTCCTCATTCCTTACATCTAGATGACATGAAGGTGCTCCAACAGGGCACAGGTTGTCTCTTTTTTCATTTGAGTCCAGCATGTTTTCTGGGCTGCATTTGGTTCTGGGTAGTGTTGACTTCTGACACTGTCATTTGCTTCATGGCCGGTACAGAGCAAGGGGCAGTAAACAGAGTGTTGCCCTCATGACTTCAATGTGCAAAGCTGTTGTTTTTGCCTACTTTGGCATTGAAGCTTCCTGAGAATTCAAAAGCCTTTTGTTACCAAAGCCCAATAGGTATGTCCTAATGCAATGGTATAGGAAAGAGAGAGCCAATAGACTAAATGCCAACTGATAAGTCAGCTGGGAACCCTGAATGCTATGTGGGTAGGTGATGGGCAGAAGCATTATCTCTTTGCTGTTGCTGCTTCATGTGTGTGTGTGTGTGTGTGTGTGTGTGTGTGTGTGTGTGTGTGTGTGTGTGCGTGTGTGTGTGTGTGTGTGTGTGCACATGAGTGTGTGTTGCTGGACAGAAATGTAGGACCTTGTAGTTGCTAAACTCTCTACCACTGAGCTACACCCCTGGCCCACTGGCCTCTTCTTTATGAGCCATAGGCTCCTGATTAAGGACCTAGGGAGAAGACCTCTGAGTTATCCCAGACACAATGACCTGAGAATACACTATCTCAGCTTGTGTGTAGTTCATAGAACAACAGAAATTGGGTTCCTTACAGGTATTTTTTAAATAGATTATGTCATCTAAGAAAATGTTTTAAAATGACATATTATTTATTCTTATGTGCATGAGTAGTTCGCTTGCATATATGTATGTTCTGTGTATGAACCTAGTACCTGTGGAGGCCAGAAGAAGGTGTCAGAAATATCCTTCTGAGCTGCTGTGTGGGAGCCAGGAACTGTACCTAGGTCCTCTACAAGAGCAGTACATGCTCTTGACTGCTGAGCCATCTCTCTAGCCTCCCAGATATGAAGTTTTTGAAGTAATGATGCTAAGTAGTTTCTCAGTGTAACCTTTCTCAGTCCAGCTGTGCTTGAGCCAAGCTTCTGATGTCCCTCAAAGGTCACAAAGATCAACCTTAGACAAGTGGCTCTGAGTTTGTGTCTCAAATGAATGAAAATCAAAGACAAGGACTCTTCTGCAGTGGAAATAACCTTTATTAAGTAGAATTACAGAAAAATGAGAAATTGAGGGAAAGTGAGAGGAACTTCCCAGAGTTCAAGAATTTCCAAGAGAGGAAGAACCATTGAACTCCTTGGTCTATGCATTTGATACCCACCCAGATAAGGGTGGCTGAAGCCTGGGTCTGTCCACCTCTGATTTGTGCTGTTAGCGGTTTCCTTGACTATTGACTATCTGCCATCATGTGACTAGTGTCACAACCCTCCAACGTTATAGGTGTCTCAAGTGCTGCCAATTGTACCAGCTCCCTTTGTTCTCATACATACAAGATTAACTCATTGCTGGACCATGTCAGAGAG